>NW_020954553.1:14014236-14286847 GCF_900497805.2 Vombatus ursinus | reverse complement strand
TTCTTTCTTTCTTTCTTTCTTTCTTTCTTTCTTTCCTTCCTTCCTTCCTTCCTCCCTCCCCTCCTCCTCCTCCTCCTCCTCCTTCTTCTTCTTCTGTCTCTTTATCTCTCTCTCTCTCTCTCTGTCATTACATTTGAAGTTCCAAATTAGGGGCAGCTAGGTGGTACAGTGGATAGAGCTTAGGCCTCGGAGTCATGAGGACCTGAGTTCAAATCCGGCTTCAGACACTTAACACTTACTAGTGTGTGACCCTGGGCAATTCACTTAACCCCGATTGCCTCACCAAAAAGCAAAAAAAAAAAATTAAGTTCTAAATTGTCTTCCTCCCTCCCCACCCTGCACTAGAGAATGCCACCATTTGACACAGATTTCTATACTATGCTTACCTCTATTTATCAGTTCTTTCTCTGGAGGTGGATAGCATCTTCTTTTACAGATCCTTTATAGCTAATCTGAGTATTTATAGTACTCAGTAACTTGGTTGTTCACAGTTATTCTTCAAACAATATTGCTGTTATTGTATACAACCTTCTCTTGGTTCTGCTCACTTCATTATTTCATGTAAGTCTTTCCATGTTTTTCTCAAATCAATCAACTCATCATTTCTTTTTAAAATATATATATATATTTTCCCCAATTACATGTTAAAATAATTTTTAACATTTTTTTTAACTTTTTAGTTCCAAATTCTATCCCTTCCTCTCTCCCCTTCCCCCTCCCTGAGATGGTAAGCAGATATAAGTTATACATATGCAATTATGTAAAACATTTCCATATTAGTCATTTTGTACAAGAAGACTCAAATAAAAGAAAAAAGAAGAAAGTGAAAAATAGCATGCCTTAGTCTGTATTCAAACAATATCAGTTCTTTCTCTGGAGGCAGATAACATGTTTTGTCGTTAGTCCTTTGGGATTTTCTTGGATCACTGTATTTCTGAGAATAGCTAAGTCACTCACAGTTCTTCATTGAACAATATTGCTTTTACTGTGTACGATATTCTCCTGGTTCTGTTCACTTCACTATGCATCAGTTCATGTAAGTCTTTCCAGGTTTTTCTGAAATCATCCAGCCTGTCATTTCTTATAGCACAGTAATATTCCGTTACAATCACATACCACACCTTGTTTAGCCATTCCCAACTGATGGACATCACCTCAATTTCCAGTTCTTTGCCACCCCCAGCTCCGTTATTATTAGGAAGTTTTTCCTGATACCAAAACTAACATGGATTCTTTGCCTCTTCTACCCATTGGTTCTAGTTGCAACCTCTGGGGCCGAACAGAGGAAATCCAACCTTTCTTTCACCTGATCTTCAAATACTTGCAGCAGCTATCATGTCCCCACTGGGTCTTGTCTGAACTAAACAAACCAACTTCCTTAACCTAAACTCACTGGACTTGGACTCAAGACCCTTCATCATCTTTGGTGCTCTTCATCTGGATGTTCTTCAGCTTAGGAATGCCCCTTTTTTTTTTCAATAGTGGCACCTAAAACTGAACACAATACTCTAGAAGTGGTCTGACTAGGGCAGGGTACACCTTATAGAAGCTATGCCTCTTTTAATAATGCCACCCAAGGTGGACATTAGCTTTCGTAGATGCTGCATCACATTGCTAATTCATGCTGAGTTTGAGTATTGAGTTTGTCATCCACTAACATTGCACTATCTTTTTTCAAACTGCTGTCTAACCGTGCCTCCCCTATCCTGTACTTGTAAAGCTGACGTTTTAACTCAAGTGTAAGACTTTATTTATCCCTTTGGAATTTTTATTAGTTCTTTCCTCTTGGTGAATAGAATGCTTACTCAGACACTTACTTAGCTGTGTAACCTTGGGCAAGTCACTTAACCATTTGTAAAACAGAGATAGTAATAGTAACTACCTCAGGGTTGTTGGGGAAAATCAACAGAGACAATATATGTAAAGTACTTTGTAAACCATAAAGCACTATATAAATTCTAGTTATTATTATTATTATTATTTGTTGTTGTTGTTCAGTCATCTCAGTTGTGTCTGACTCTTTGTGACCCCATTTGGGATTTTCTTGGCAAAGATATTGGAGTGCTTTACCATTTCCTTTTCCAGCTCATTTTACAAATGAGGAAACTGAGGCAAATGAGGTTAAATGATCTGCCCAGGGTTATACAGCTAGTAAGTGTCTGAGGCCAGATTTGAATTCAGGAAGAGGAGTCTTCTTGACTCCAGGCCTGGCACTCTATCCACTGCACCACCTAGCTGGATTATTATTATTATCATAGCATGACTATCATCCATTGTGTTAGCTATTCCTCCCAGCTTTGTGCCATCTGTAAATTCTGTGAGTATGCATACCATTGGTAGTTTTATGCAAGTCATTGATAATTGAGGCAGTATGTCTTCCTACATAGAGTGCCAGACTTGCACTAAGGACGACTTGGCTTTGAATCTCACCTTAGAGGATTACTAGCTGTGTGACCCTTAGCAAGTCAAATAACCTCTCTGACCCTCATTCTACTTTTCTTTAAAATGAGGGAAGTGGACTTGATGGTCAACAAGGTTCTCTCCAGCAGTATGATTGTATAATACAATAGCACAGGGAAAGACACAGTTGGAGGCGTCTGGGTGTGGTAATGGGTTGAGTACACGGCATGGAGTCAGGAAGACACAAGTTCAAATCTAGTCTCTCGTACTTAACTAGCTGTCTGATCCTGGGCAAGTCACTTAATCCTGTTTGCCTCAGTTTCCTCATCTGTAAAATGGGGATAATAATAGCACCTACCTGGCAGGATTTTTGTGAGGATCAAATGAAATAATATGCCTAAAGCACTTTGCAAATATTAAAATTCTATATAAATGCTATTATTATTCTAACTATTATACCTTATAAAATATTCTGCTAGAATCTGGTTAACTCTTAAGTTTAGCATGTTGCCTTATCTACCAGCTTAGCTGCTCTATCAAAAAAGGAAATAAGATGGCACTAGTAGGACCAATTCTTGATGAAAGCACTCTGGCTATTTCTTTGCAAGCACTCATTCCTTTTCTTTCTGTTCCTTCACCACCTCCTAAAATGGTCCCACTTAATGGTCTCCAGAACTGAAGTTAAGGTCACTGACTTCTATGGGAAAACTGGAACATTTGTCCTTCTCCAGTCTTGAGGTACCATCCTCCTTTCCTACAGTCTTTCAGATATTACTTACAGTAGCTCAGGAATCACATCTATTGGTTCTTTCAGAACCAGAGGCTATAGTTCATCTGGTCCAGGTGTCTTGAATCCATCAAGAATAATTTATCACCTCTTTACTTCTCTTGGCTATCAGTTCCCTCCTCACCCTGTCTGTTCTGTCCTTTCCACTGGAAAAGTCAATCTCCTTGACAGAGAAAATGGAAGCAAAATGGGAAGAGATTAGCCCTGTCTTATTTCTGTTGTCCATTATTGTCATCCCATCTACCTCAAGAAAAGGTCCTATCCCTTCTTTGATCTTCCTTTTTCTCTGAATATAGTTTTTAAAAAAAAAAGAAAGGAAGGAAGGAAGAAAGCAAGGAAGAAAGGGAGAAAGAAACCTTTGTGTGTGTGTGTGTGTGTGTGTGTGTGTGTGTGTGTGTGTACTTAGCTCCCCTTACCAGCTTTAGCTCATTTTGAGCTTCAGCATTTATGATGCTATTTTTACAGGACCATGCTGTGCAGTTATATTCATCCTCTGTTACCTGGTCTTGCTTTCATCTTCTGTACTTTTCTGTTTAAAGTCTAAGTTGGTTGGTGAGTTGCCTCTGTATCCAGGGATCCAAATTCAGTTTTCAGTCACCACATTTTTAGCTAGCTGTTTACTTTTGAAATGAGATGCCTGCAGCACATCCATTTGGAAATGTCCAATTGGCAATTAGTAATATGGAATTAGAGCTCAGGAGAGAGACCAGGATTTCAATCTGAAAGTCATTTACATAGAGATGATGACTCCATGGAAGTTGATATCACTTTGAGAAATTAAAGAGAGAGAAAAGGGCTCAGAACAAAATCCTTGGGCACCCCTACAAATGGTGAGGATGGAGACTAGACACTGATGATGACCTAACAGAGGAGTCAGAGGAGGAGTAGCCAAACAGATAGAAGGGGTGCCAGAAGAGGAAAGCAGTATCACAATAATCCAGACAGGAGGGGCAGCTAGGTGGCCCAGTGGATAGAGTGCCAGCCCTGGAGTCAGGAAGACCTGAGTTCAAATATGGCCTCAGACATTTATTAGCTGTGTGACTCCAGGCAAGTCATTTAACCCCAATTGCCTATAATAATAATAATAATGATAATAATCCAGGCAGGAGAGAGTATCCTGGAGAAGACAGGTGATTGGTATCAAATGCTGGAGAGAGGTCAAGAAGGATGAGGACTGAGAAAAGGCCATTGGGTTTAGCAACTAAGAGATCATTCCTATTCTTGGAGAAGGTGGTTCCAGTTGTATTATAAGGTCAAAAGCCAGATTGCAAGGGGTTGTGATAGGAAGAGAAGGCAACAATGGTAAAGAGCTTTTCATCTAGGAGTTTAGCTTGAGGGTGGGTAAGGTGATCTCTACAGTTCCTTCTACCCCCTAAGTCTATAGTTTTTTTGGTTTTTGTTATTCTCTGAAGTTTTATGGCTCCTTTCCCCCGTAAAGGGCTCACTCAGATCCCTAGGGATGCCTCACTCTTTTCCAGCTTTCTTTTGTGTGTTGACTTCTCCCATTAGATTTCTAAGCTCTTTGAGGGCAGATACTGTCTTTGCTTTTATTTGCATTTGATTCCCCATCATTTAGCACAGTGCCTAGCCCATAAAAGGCATTTAATAAAGGCTTATTGACTAATTTATACACAAGGCAATTTAAGTCAATAAACATTTATTAAACACCTGCTGTGTGCCAGGTATTCTGCTAAGCCTAGGGATTCAAAGAAAGGTAAAAGATCATCTCTGCTCTTAAAGAGCTCATTGTCTAATGGAAGAAGTAGAGGTGGGAGGGGGCATTAGTAGCCCCAGAGAACAGGATAGGATTATGCAGCAGGTGGTGTTTCAGCTGAGCTTTGAGAAGTGGTGAAGAGAGATGGTATGGGAGGCATGGAAGACTGCTTATGCAAAGGCACTGAGGTGGGAGATGACACACTGGGAAACTTCATGTCTTCTCCTCTTCACTTTATAGCATCCTTACTTAGTCCCCCTGGTCAGCCTATTTCACTCTTGTTAGGACCCATTACATTCAACAAACGCTGAGTAAACACCTACTATTAATAAGGCCCTCTGTTCAGCACTATAAATACAAAAGATAAAATGTTTTCTCTTTCGTTTTCCCCTCCAGCAATCGGGATGTTTGCAGTGCAGCCTGGGCCTCCTGAACCCCCGTTCCTGGGGGGCCCGCCTGCCTCTGTATCTCAACATGACTATGAACCAGACAGTAACTCCAACTTTGTGGCCAGCACCTATGATGCCAATGAAAACTGGAGCCAAGGACTTGGTGGAGCCAGGGGTCCTGGCCTAAGGGGCGGGGAGCTGACCCTCATGCAGAATCTGCCTTCAGTCCCCTCTGACAACCAGGCTCTCCTGGTCAAGAGGCAGCCCTCTGCCCATGGGCTCCCAGGTCCCCAGTCTGATGGCTTCTTCCTCCCTACAGTAGGGGAGATGCGCAGCCCACCAGAGGGGGCTGAACTTCCCACAGCTACAGGGCCCGAGCCAGAGAAGGGCGATGGGGCGGGGGCTGCAGCTGCTGCTGGCTCCCCCTTGGAAGACGTTGGCTATGCCAGCAGCTCCCTGAGTGTAGAAAGTCCTGAGAGCAGCCCCGGTCCCTCCTGGGACACCCCCAGCCCCTGCCCCGGCCCCCCAGAGCCTGGCCCAGCCCCCAATGCCTTCCTCCCCACCGTGACCCAGGCAATGCAGCAGCTGCTGGCTCGGGAGCGCTACAAGGAGCAAGAGAAGGAAAAACACCACGTCCACCTGGTCATGTACCGTCGTCTGGCTTTGCTGCAGTGGATCCGAGGCCTCCAGTGCCGTCTGGCTGGCCAGCAGGCCCGGCTGCAAGAGAGCTTTGACACAATCCTGGACAACCGGAAGGAGCTCATTCGAGGCCTCCAGCAGGGGCTGCCGCCTCAGCCTCAAGACAGAGGCTGAATGCTGACCCCCTCCCCCCCGCCTCCTCCCCATTCTGTGACCCATGGCTTCCTAAATTCAGCCTCACCCTGGGGCCAGCCTATGCTTAGCTATGATCTGAGGGGTTGATCGATCCCCTTTGGGGGCTCTCCAGGCCTTGCTTCTCCTCCTCCTCCCTTCCATCCTCCAACTGCTTCTTAGGAAGGCTCCCTGCACCACCACAGCCCTCCCCAGACACCCCTATACTTCCCTGCTGGGAGGTTTATGGGAGGTGGTGGGCCATACTTTCAGATTATCCAGGATTTGAGTATAGGTTGTCCCTTTCATCGCCTCCACAGTAAAGAGATGAATCAGCTGTGGTCACCCTGCCTAGAATGATAGATGGTCAGAACTGGGAAGGCCCTTAGACACCATCTAATTCAAACTCCCCAGTGGGCAGATGGGGAGGCTCCTGCCAGAAAGTGGAAGGAGCCTGCTCAAAATCTCATTAGAGAGTTGGGAGCAGAGCTAAGATTGAAAAGCAGGTCTCCTCGTTCCTGGGCTTGACTTAGAGCTCTGCCTCCTCAACCAGATTCTTTACCTGAGTTCTGACCCCAAAACTGCCTGGAGAAAATGGTTATCAGTAATGTTTATTTATGACTCATCTCAATAAAAAGGAATGTACATTTATAACTTAGAGTATAATGAACAAGGTGTTTTAAATGTTGAGGAAAAGCTCTCTGTCTCTGAGTCTTCTGAGCTAAGCTCAAAGAATTTTGGACCTTGAATTTATTTGATAATATTTCTTTAAAACAGTCTGCTGAGTGATAGGGATGCTGGAGCCCAGTCTTGCAATGAGGAATGCCAGGACTGATGAATGAATGAATGAATGAATGATGTTTAAGGAGGCTTCCTGGCAGGGGACAATCCCTTAGGTCTCTGGAGAAACTGAGACCCTGAGTCAAGGAACATCCACCAGATCAGTTACTGGGAACTGGGAAGGAAGTAAAATGCTGGTCATTGGAGGCATTTCAGGTGAAGTGAATAGAGCTTTGGGTCTAGAGTCAGGAAGACTCATCTTCTTGAGTTCAAATCCAGCCTCAGACACACACTTGCTGTGTGACCCTGGGCAAGTCACTTAGCCACATTTGCCTCAGTTTTCTCATCTGTAAAATGAACTGGAGAAGGGGATGGCAAACCAGTCCAGTATCTTTGCCAAAAAAACCCCAAATGGGGGTCACAAAAAATCAGACATGACTGAAATAACTGAATATCAAGGAGGCATTTCTAGTAGAAACTAGATAACTACTTCTCACTGATGTTGTAGAGAATATTCCTGTACAGTTATGGGTTGCATGAGAGAATAATAGATTTAGAGATGGATTTTTGTTCAGTTGTTTTCCAGTTGTATCCAACTCTTTGTGACCTCATTTGGGGTTTTTTTGGTAAAGATACTAAAATGGTTTGCCATTTTCTTCTCCAGCTTATTTTACAGATAAGGAAACTGAGGCAAACAAGTTAAGTGACTTGCCCGGACTTACACAGCTACTAAGTGTCCGAGGCTGAATTTGAACTCAGGTCTTCCTGACTGCAGGCCTAGCACTCTCTCCACTGAGCCACCTAGCTGCCCCTTCAGAACTGGATAGTCATCTAGTTCAACCCCATCATTTTACAGATGAAGAGACCGAGGATCCAAGAGATCATGTGACTTGCCCATGGTCACACAGTGACAGCAGTGGGGACCAAACTCCCATATTCTGATTCCAAACCCGGTGATCTCACTAGACATGCTCTGAGGTCCCTTCCAGCTCCGATTCTATGACCCTATGCATAAGTGCATCTGAACATCCAGATGGGGTCGTGGTGATGATTTAGGGCCTCAGTTTTCCCATCTGTAAGGTGGGGATATTGGGCAGGGAGACTCTCTAAGGGGCTCATACAGCATTTAAGTTTGGGTCTGAGATTGTAGAAGCTACTGCCTAGCCAGGCTCGCCCTCTCAGGAGGTAGGTGGCAGGCAAAAGGAAAAGAAGGGGCAGAGAAAGGAAGGTGGTTGGAGAGGAGGCATTTCTTACCTCAGCAGCTCAGTGTCTGCCCTCAGGCAGGCAGTCACCCTCCCCCATTCTCCTTTCTACTTGCATAAATTTCCCTTTAGAGGAGACTGAGCTTAAGGTTGTTTTCCAAGAAATTTCTCCTCCTTCAGATCCCTGTTCTTAGCTGCAACCCAACCCTCACTGGGTTCTATGAGGCAGAAAGAGAAAGGAGACTGTCAGAGCTTCTGCCCTCAAGGACCACGCAGTCTAATGGGGAAAGGTAGCCCTGTCTATATGAAGCCTCTGGTATAAAGGGAGACACAGAGCCGGAACACACATAGGGAACATTTAAAACAACAACAGGGATAGACTTAGAGATAAGAAGGGACCTCAGAGGACACCTAGGCCCACCTCCTCATAAACTGAGTCACAGTGACTCGTCCAAAGTCAAACAGGTTTTAAGCAGCAGAGGTAAGATCTGAACCCAGGTCTTCTGATGGCAGAGTTAGTGTTCTTGGCACTGTGCCATACTCCCTCCCCTGAAGCCCTAGCTGATGCTTCTTTGTGGCATGGAATTAATTCTGGGTTCTCAAAAGCCATGCCATCAGGGCCCAAGCTCTGGCAGGCCCTACCAGGTTTGATGGGCTTTCATTACCTGCATGTGACAGACAGTGTGGCTTTGCTCTGAGGACTAGACTGCAGAAGTTTGAAAAGGCTTGTTGTGGTTTGTCCTTTCTTCTCAAAGAGGACCAGGACATCAGGGAGGTGATGCCATGACTTGTGAGTGAATTGGATTTAAGTGAGGCAGGGCCGTGCAAAGGCACTTTATCCTCCAGGTAGTCCACAGAAAGATGAATTTTCCCACCATGAACAGTCTATAAGACCATATCCTAAAGTCAATAGGAAAGGAGATGTTCTGTATTCATGGAGGGGGGCCACCACACTGATGAAATTACCTGCCTTTGAAATGTGAAGACTACTAAACAAGTGTAATCTGGGCAGAGGCCTTCCATGGAAGCTATCCTCCCCCTGTGCCTTCTAGAGATCCCCAGAAGGATTCTAGAGATTCTAGTCAGGTTGGGCATGCCAGAGTAAGCCCACCCCAGAGTAGGAGATGGGGACTCCAGAAACCCCCAGAGGAGAAGATGGAGAAATCAATGCTAAACCAGGCTCACAGACTACTTCCATTATGGCCACTGGGAGTACCCCTTCCCCAAAGAGTGGGCATCCCCAGAGGATGCAAGTTGATAAGATCACACTGGCTTGGTGCATTGGGAATACTGAAAACATGGAAGGATTCTCTGCAGAGCTAAGCTGAGGGATGTGATGGTCATCAAATGGGGCTTCCTGGAGGGAGTGGACTGGTTCTGTGGGAGGGGATGTGAGTGGCAGAGTGGAGAGAGGGGAACTGAGGCAGAGGCAATATAATTCAGAAGCAGGAAAGACGATGGAGTCCTTTGTCCCTGAGGTAGTGAGGGAAAGAAATCACTTTCCTTAGGGGTTAGAGAACCTGGGACCCAGCTACTCTAGTGCTGGTGAATTCAAATGAAAGCATTCTAAGTGATGGATGACAGAGACTGTCCTTCCACTCTGGGTTCACTTTCTCCCTTTTCATTAACCTCAGAACCCAAACTCGAGCACCAGGGAACCCACAGGAATAGCTGCCCTTCCTTCCCTTGTCCCTTTATCTCCTCTTCCTCTTTCTTCCCTCCCACCTCCCTGACTCAGGGAGCATAAGAGCCTAGAATTTAGAGCCAGAAGGAACCTATTCCAATCCCTTGGTTTTATAGGCAGTGACTTGCCCAAGGGCATAAGGGGAATAAAAGTGGCAGATGTGGGACTTCCTGACCCCCACACACTCTTCTCTACTCCAGGTTAAATAAACCAAGTTCTTTCAACCTGTCCTAATGTGGCATAGTCTCTCATCATCCTGATCCGCCTCCTCTGGACACCACTCTGGACTCTAACACCAGAAGCGGCATGGCCTAATGGAGAGATGGCTGGACTTAGGGTCAAGAAGTCCTGGGTTCAAATCCTGACTCTGAGACTTATCAGCTGAATGATCTTAAGCTACTCAAAACTTCCAGGGACCTGCAGCATCTACCTAGGACTTCCCTAAGTCACTGATGAGTTGATAAGACTTAATATCCTTCCTAAAATATGGCGCAAAGAGCTGAACATAATGTTCCAGATGCAATCAGATTGGAGCACTGCACAGTGAAACTAACCTTATCCATCCACGCACTGTGTTTCTCTTGATGCAACCTAAGATTATATCAGGAATTCTGATGTCACAGGCAGTGAGGACCAAATCAGCAGGATTTTTGGTGTACCCTGTATGTGCTGTTTCACACCCATAGGCCCCCACCTCTGCAAAGAAAGGAGGGAGATACATTTTCTCAACTCAGAACTCTAGCCAACCTCCCACAGGCAGGCATTTTATTAATGAACGTCCTGGGCAATGTTCTAGGCTCTGGAGTTGCAAAGACAAAGTTAAAAAAAAAAAGCAACACAATTATCTTTGTCTTCAAGGAGGTTACATTCTACTAGGAAGTTGGAAGAATACACATATAAAAGATAAGTATAGAAGTAATTAGAGGAGGAGGGAGAGAACTCAAAGAACCAAGGGGGTCTTTTTGATTGATCTGGAAAGGCTTCCTGGAGGAGGAGGACCTGAGTCATAAAGGAAGCTAGGGATGCTTTGAGGCAGCGACCAGGAGAGAATGCATTCCAGGTGAAAGGAACAGTCTATTCAAAGGCACAGAGCCTGCAGCTACAGTGCCCACTTTGGGGAAAAGCCAGCAGGCCAGTTTGGCTGAAACATTAAGAGGGGTAATATGTAATAGGCCTAGAGAAGCTGATTGGCCCCAGATTGTGAAAATCTTTAAATGCCACACTCTGGAGTTTGAATTCTATTCCAGGGGCAGTAGGGAACCACTGATGGTTCTATAGCAGAGGAGTGATATGGTCAGATGTGCTTTGGGAAGATTATTGGCAGCTCTCTGAATTGGATCAGATCTAATTAAATTGGAAAGGGAAGAGGTGGGAAACTGAGAATCTAATTAAGAGGCTTTTTGTGATAATCCAGGTGAGAAATTATGAAAAGAGCCTGTACTAGGGTGGGGGTCATGTAAGTAGAAAGGGGCAGAAGTAGGTGATCTTGTTAAGTACCATAGGATTTATAGAGCTAGAAAGCAATGAAAAAGTCTGATACCTTCATTCTACTGATGAGGAGACAGAAACTCAATAAACATAAGTGTCTTGCCCAGGGTCACACAGGTAGTAAACGTCAGAGGCGGGATTTGAATCCAGGTCCTCTGACTCTGGCTAGCTAGGGGGTATAGTAGATGGAACTCCAGGCCTGGAGTCAGGAAGACTCATCTTCCTGAGATCAAAGCTGGCCTCAGACACTTACCAACTAGGTGACCCAGTGCAAGTGACTTAACCTTATTTGCCTCAGTTTCCTCAACTGTAAAATGAGTTTCGGAGCCTCCCAAACAGTGAGCTAGCTCTGGCAACACATGCATCTGAAGGTCCACAGAACTGTTGTACTGACCTCATCGTTGTATGTCTGTGAAACCCGGATAGTCTAATAGCACCATGCAAGGAACCTGAATCACTTCTATTTCAATTGTCTTAGGAAGATTCTGAAGATCACCTGGCAAGATAAAGTACCAGACACTGAGGTTCTTTTCTCAAGCTGAACTACCAAGCATTCAAACTCTGTTGCAGAAAGTCCAATTCTGACGGTCTCGCCACGTTGTTCAAATGCCAAACTTGGATGCCTAGAAGACTATTTTATGGAGAATTCACACAAGACAAGCGCTCACATGGAGGTCAGAAGAGGCAAGACAAGGACATCCTCAAGGTCTCTGTGAAGAACTTTGGAATTGATTGTTAGACATGGTAGACACTGGCACAGGACCACCCAGCATGGCGTGCTCTCATCAAAGAAGGCGCTGAGCTCTGAGCAAAACAGAATTGCAGTAGCTCAAAAGAAACATGAGATGATCAAATTTCAAGACATCTCCTCTCTAAGTGTTCATATGGACAATTTGTGCCCAACCTGGGGCAGAGCTTTCCAAGTTTGATCAGCCACAGTTGGATGCACTGTACCTTGACCCCGACATAGTGATGTCATTTTGGTCCTCTTTGAGCATGAAGGACAACCGACTAAAACAAGCTGGAGAAGGAAATGGTTTACCACTCCATTATCTTTGCCAAGAAAACCCCAAAGGGGGTCACCAAGAGTTCGGCCCGACTGAACGGCAACAGCCTCTGATTCCAGAGGCAGTGTTCTTGCCCCTGGTACCATGCTGTCTTGCCGTGGAGGGTGAGGATAAAGAAGAAGAATGAGTCAAGGCTTGCCCCTAAGTTGCAAACCTAGATGGTTGGAAGGATTGTAATATTCTCAATAGACATAGGGAAGTTTAGAGATCCAGGTGGAATTGTCTAGGAAGGGACTGAAACTCAGGAGAAAGACTAGGGCTGAACACAGAGAACCGGGTGTCATCTATTTAAAGATGAATAGTGGACTTCCTGGAAGGTGATGAGATCACCAAATGAGAAAGTATAGAGAAAAGAAAAGGGCCCAGGAGAAAGTCTATGGGATACCCATAGGTAGGATTGTAGTAATGGGTGCAAATCCAGTGAGGAAGTGGTCAGACAAGGTGAGTTTATGGCCTCTTGCCTGGATTATGGCTATAATACCTGAAATGGCTTCTACTTCCACTCTTTCTCCTTCCCAATCCATCTTCCACACAGCTGCCAAAATAATCTTCCTAATTCCTAAATCTGATTGGTGGCTCCTTTATTGCCTCTGGTCTAAAATACAAACTTCTCAGCTTAGCATTTAAAGCCTTTCACAATTTGGCACCAAACAACCTTTCAAGGCTTATTGCACATTACTTCCATTCATACACTACAATCCAGGCAAGCTAGCCTACTTTCCTGAATTCAGAGGTCCATCTCTCAACTCAGCAAATTTGTATAGGCTTCCTCCTCGTTCTGGGAATGAATTCCCCCCTCACCACCATCTTTTGGAATCTTTAGCTTTCTTCAGGGACCAGTTCACCTATTAACTCCCAGGGAAGCCTTTCTGGATCACCCTCATTGTTCATTCTCTTTTTCTCTCTCTGTCTCCTAAAACTAGCTTGCATCTTCTTCTCTATGTCAATGTTGGGGGCCTTGTATTTTACCCATACACACATATCTCACCCTCCAATGTTCCCCATCCCCCCCTATAATGTAAGCCCCTTGAAGACAGAGACTATCTTTGTAGAACTTGGAACTTGGAACAGTACCTTGAGCATCCATGCTTAATTAATATTTATTGAACAAATGAATCAGCCTGGGACAGCTAGGCATTGTACCAATTCTGGAGTCAAGAGGACCTAAGTTCAAATTTGGCCTCAGATACTTACTAGGTGTGTGACCTTGGGCAATTCACTTAACCTCGATTGCCTCTCCCGCTCAAAAAAAAAAATCACCAAATATATCAACCTGCTCCTTTTTCCCATCATAGCTAGAAGATTCCCTTTTTGTTTCTGTCCTTAGCATTCTTCATTAACTGATCCATCACTTATTCTGAGCGTTAGTGTTCTTGGCGCTATTCACAAAATAATTTCCAGATTATTCTATTGTATTCATCCTTCATCATCTCTCCCCAACTCCATTATTTCCACCTTCTTTTTTTAAAAATCCAATGTTTATTGTTGTTGTTTTTTATTCGCTCACTGAGCACCCAGTCACTCTTTAGGCATCTCCCTCATTATTTTCCTCTTTAGAAATGTTTTTTATTCCTTGCAGTTTCTCATTCTCCTTGGCATGATTTCCTCTGTAGAATTGGAAGCCATGAGAATCTCACCTATCCTTTCTCTGAATTCTCCCCAAGACTCAGGTACAAGTCGAACTATGCCCTTTTTTCCCTTCTTCTGAACTATAAATCCTATGATAGATTGATAACATCCCCTGAAGGTTGCCATCATTATCTACTTCAGAAACTTTTGGTCAGCATCAGGACAAAGACAATAGTTCTTGAAGAATAAGGCTATCATGAAAACAAGCCAATGATTTTTCAGTGCTTTTGATACCAGCAGAGGCGGTCAAGATAATCAGAGTCCATTAATATATTATGCCTCCACGACAAGTGATCTCTTTGTGATTTGTTGCCTGCATGTTTTATCACTATTTTCCTTCTGTCCAGGAGGTCTGTAGTGTAGGTTCCTATTTCTCTCACTATTAATCTTCACCAAGTTTGCCTCCTCTTGTTCCTGGATTCCCTCACATGAACATATCTTCTTAAATCCTACTTTGTTCCCTTTATCTATTCTGTTCTTTTTAAATTAAGGTATATGTTTCCAAAACCACATTCTAGTCTTAAGTCCTATCCCAGTGAAACCTGTGGTTTAATTTGCCTCTTGAGTTAGGATCTCTGGTTCACTTTGCTTATTACCCAAAAGCTGTCCCTAAATGAGACCCTGTGGGCAATAAACAAAAGTCTCTGGTAGAGATCAGTCTCAAGTTTCTTTGTCAGGAGAAGTCAATCCTTCTCTGTGTATTCTTCTCCCCCTGCCTCCTCATTCCTTCCTCTTACTATTAACATCTTGCCAGATCTACCCATTGGTTCTGGGATAGGGCATCATCCAGAGAGCTCAGGTGCAGGGAACCATGGATAGGGTAAACGTTCAGGTCAAGTGATCTTGTTAAGCGCTGCTGGGAACCAGACAGTGGTAACTACAATGTGGATGCTTTATGAGGAAGTTGTCACTTGTGTGGTACAGTGGAAAGAGCTCTGGACTAAGATTCAGTACGCCTAACGAGCAACCAGAGGTAGGTGATCTAGGTAGCAAAGGACCTCAAGACCATGGCACAGACAGATCATTTGAAGGAAATGAAGATGTTTAGCCTGGAAGACAGAAGACTCAGGGGATACGTAACAGTTGGACTAGTAGTAGTAGTAGCAGTAGTGGTAGTGATAGTAATAATAGTAGTAGTAGTGATAGTAGTGGCAATAATAGTAGTAGTAATGATAGTAGTAATAATAGTGGTAGTAGTAGTAGTAGTAGTAGTAGTGATAATAGTAGTAAGTAGTGATAGTAGTGGCAGCAGCAGCAATAGTAGGTAGCATTTTATAGCACTTTAAAATTTGTAAAACACTTTACAAATATTATCTCATTTGATCCTTACAACAACCCTGGAAGGAAGGTGCTGTTGTTATCTCCATTTGACACAGGAAGAAACTGAGGAAGATAGAGGTTAAGTGATTTCTTAAGGTCACAAACTTTTATTAATCACCAAGTATGTGCTAGGCCTGTGCTTACTGCTTTACAAATCCAATGTCCCTTCACAGAGGCATCCACTAAGGAGGGATTTTTATGGAGGAAATCTTATAGTCCTATTGGAATATGTTATTATTGTTGTTGTTATTGGTAAAAGAAGCTAAGAAGGCTCCTATAAAAAGTAGACAATCACAGAGTCTTGGGACAGTTCTTGCAAGTAGGAAATCAAGTTTGAACATTCAAAATCTCCATAGAAACTGGATACTGGCAGACCAAGCATTAGAAATTTGGGGGATCAAGAAAAGTTTCATGTAGAAGGTGGCACTGGAACTGGACTTTGAAGGATCTCGGATCCAGTTCCAGTGTTACTTTCTACATGAAGCCTTTCTTGATCTCCTAAGTTTCTAGTGCCTGCCCCCTAAATTACCTGGTATCTATTTTATCACTGTTTGTATAGGAATTAATGAATGAGAAAACATATATTGAGTGTTTACCACGTTTAAGCCACTGGGCTAAGCAGTGGGGATACAAATACAAAACACAGGATAGTCTCTGTCCTCAAGGAACTTACATTCTAATATGGAAACATAACACAATATAGGGGATTAGTGGCCAGGGAGGGATGTTTTAGTTAGGAGAAGTCACAAGAATGGTGAGTAGAATCAGGATAATTGATTGAAATGTCTTTTCCAGGAATGGTACTGATTGACTAGATTATTGTTCCCAGAGCTAGAGATGAAAGGAGGGAGGATATTAGAAACAGCACAGCAAGAAAATGGCCATAGAAATAGCGTGATGAGTCTGGCCTGCCTACATGTAGTAAGTTTTTATTAATCAGGAACTCAGGACTCCAGGGCAGAAGATGCTGCTGCTGCTGCTGCTGCTGCTGCTGCTGCTGCTGTTGCTGCTGCTGTTGCTGCTGCTGCTACTACTACTACTACTACTACCACCACCACCACTACTACTACTATCACTACTACTACCACCACCACCATCACTATTACTACTACTACCACTATTATTACTACTATCACTACTACTACTATCACTACTACTACTACTACCACCACCACCACCACTACTACTACTATCACTACTACCAGTACTATTACTACTTCTATCATCACTACTACTACTACTTCTATCACTACTACTACCACTATCATTACTACTACTACCACTACTCCAACAGTTATGTATGCCCTGAGTCTTCTGTCTTTCAGGCTAAACATCTTCAGTTCCTTCAAATGATCTGTCTGTGCCACAGTCTTGAGGCCCCTTGCTACCTAGATCACCTTCCTCTGGTTGCTCGTTAGGTGTACTGGATCTTAGTCCAAAGCTCTTTCCACTGTACCACACAAGTGACAACTCCTGTTAGGAGGTGGAGAGAATATACCATCTCATCCCTCCTCTCCCTTCCTCTGGATTGTAAGCTCCTCCAGGTTCTTCAAGCCACAGGTGAGAGTTGGGTGACAGGTGGATGAGCAGCCCGAGAAAAGGGCTCGGTGGGCCCTCACACCAGAGGTGCCAGTCACACACAGAAGTACTGTGGCTCCAGGAAGCCGTAGCAGGTGCAGCGGCCACAGCCTGGTAAAACCATCTCAGCGGATGTGCTAAACCAGGCTGAGGGTAACCAACGGCCTCAAACCTGTTGGTGTGTTTGGGGGATGTCTGCCCAAGCATGTGAAGACTTCTCCAGGGAGTGGGATGAGAACAATTTGTTCCAATGCCATGAAGCAGGCACTATGGAGCACTCAGCCCTTGGTTAGACATCAAAGACGCCAAAGACATCCATCGAATCCCGAGCCATCACCAGTTGTCTTGACTTTTGTCCTGCCATGGGTTTTTGATGATTCAGGAAGACAGAGTGAGGCTGATGACCTTGGGCAACTCTGCCTCACTTAAATCTAACTCATGCACAAGTCAAGACAATGATGGTGATATCATTGGTCCTCTTTGAAAGGGAAAGATGAACAAGAAGCTCTTCTGGGGCAGAAACTATCTCATCTCTTTTTTGTATCCCCAGCACTTAGCATAGGGCTTACCATACAGTGGGTGCTTAATAAGTGCTTGTTGATTGATTGATTACAGTGTCAGTCCACAACATATGTACTGATGAACCAGCTCTGTGGGCTGTCCATACAACCACATGATACCATCTAGACTGGTGAAGGGGCCAGAGATTATGGCATATGAATCTTCGTTGAGGTCATTTAGCTTGGAGAAGAGTAGACTCAGGGAGCATGATGGCTATTTTAAACGATTTGCTTTTGAAGGGGTGTCATGTGGAGGGAGGGTTAGACTTGTTTAGCCCCAGAGAAGAGAACCAGGACTCATAGAGTGGAAGTTGCAGAGACAAAATTGGATTAAATGTCAGGAAAACTTCTGTAACAACTAGAGCTGTCCCCAGTTGGGATGGACTGCCTCCAAAGGGAGCAGGGTTCTCCATCCCTGGAGTTTTTCAGGCAGAGGCTGAATAACAACTTGCTGGATATATTGTAGAAGGAATTCATTGACAGGTATGGGCTGGAGGAGAGGGCCATTGAGGTCTCTTCCACTTTTAAATTCTAGGATCCTTCTAGCTCTATGGTTCTATGGCTGTGAGCTCTTAGGGAAGAAAGGTGTTCCAAAGAAGCCTTGGAAATTCAATAAGAAGAGGAAATGACTCATTTCTTCCTCACCAACTTCAGTCATGAATCCTAGAACATCTGAGCTCAAAAGGAGATTCAGTGGTTCCATAAAGCATTGATAGTTCAGGGCACATTTTACTCATCCACAGGTCACATATGGTTCTCCAAACCATGGAGGGCCGCCATGCTGAGGCTCAGAGAGTATGCTGCTTACAGGCAGCTAGGTGGTGCATCAGATAAAGCAGTGGGCCTGCAGCCAGGAAAATCTGAGTCTGAATCCTGCCTCAGTCATTAGCTGTGTGATCTTGGGCAAGTTACTTAACCTCTGTCTGCCTCAGTTTCCTCAACTGTAAAATGAGGATCTTATGATTCTTGGCATCTGTGAGGATCAAATGAGATAATATCTGTAAAGCACCCACTATGTGCCTATACACTATAGGCATTTAATAAATGCTTATTTCCTCCCTCCCCACTCCTGCAGCATTAAGAATGAGAGAGCAGTCCCTCTATCAGTAGAGAATTTAAGCTTGATATTTTGTCATGCCCATTACTTCTGCCTAGTTTGACTCGGAAAACAGTAATTTAATCCAATCTATAGATATATTCCTCTAACCCCTGCTCCCAGTGTCAAGAGACAGAAGACGGCAAAAACACCCCAAGTACCTCAAAGTGTGTGTGTACGTGCCTGGTGGTGGGATATGGACAGAGACCAACAATTAACAGCCAGGCAGAGCTGGAAGAGTCGATCTCTGGGTCCCTCTCCAGCTCCGTGATGCTAAGACTCTTAGGCCAGGAGGGGGTGAGAAAAGGGGGAGCCTGTACACATCCCCCTTCCCAGCAGCTGCTTAGTCAGACTCCCTAATCCGTGGGCCCTCCCGGGGCCGCCCACCTCTCCTGCCTCCTCCTCACGAACCAGCAGCAGGAGGAGGAGGAAGAGAAGGGCTCAGTGTCAAGCGTCTTTTCAAAGGTTGATGGGCCCTTTCGGGCCCCCCACGTGTAGCCACTTAACCCCCAGCACAAAGGGCCAAACGAATGGGCCCAGAGCAGCGGCTCGTGCGAAGGGGCCTGGTCTCAATGGGTCTCGGGAGCTGGGTGTATCAATTGCTTTGCTTCACCAGCCCTCTATAGTCAGGGCATGTGCCTGGGGCGGGGAGGAGGCGGGCTGTAGGGACCAGGATGGGGTGTCACTAACCAGGCAGCTGCCTCTTGGTTTTTATTAAGCAATGATTTATTCATCCCCATGGACCCGAGAGGGGCCTAGGGATGGGCAGGGGGAGCAGGGACCATTGAACTAAGTTATTCCTGTAGAAAGCTCCTTGGCTCTTGGGGATCTGTAAAAATAGCAGTGAGGGGAACATAATTTCTCATTCCCTTGCCCCTGGGGGTGTTTCCTTGTCCATTCTCCTGCCTCCAACACATCCTCTCACATGTCATCTTTGTTCTAAAACATATCTCCCTCAGGATAACACATGCTACTTTATACCCAGATATCTAGGGGTACATTATAGGAGTCTCTGGTCACCCACAGCTCAGGACAGGTCTCTCTGAGTAAACTTTTTCCACTCCTCAATTTCCCGTAACTCAAGAGTTATAAGTGACCACAGATATGCTCTAATCCAAGGTTTATTAACCCGAAGTCCACAGTACCTCAGAGGGTTTGTGGATAGATTTCAGGGGTCTTTGAACTTATTGAGAAAAGAATTATATCTCTATGTCAGTATAATTAGTTTCCTTTGAAATCTCATGTATTTTATTTTATATATTTAAAAATATTATTCTGAGAAAAATAATGGCTTCATCAGGCTGCCCAAGGCTGCCACAAAAAGATTAAGAACCCGTTCTCTAGTCTAACTCATACCTGAACAATTATTTCCTCTATGGTATTATAAGTGGTCAACCAGACTTTGAAGATCTCCACTTAGGCCCATTTCACAGATGGACCAACTGAGGCAGCAGATGAATCACAGCACTGGCAGGAATGTTCTCCTCTATCTGTCTCTTAGAATCCTTCCCTTCAAATCACAAACAAATCACTGTTTATTTATTCTCTATATATTTGGTACATACCTACCTGTGTTTGTGTTATTTTTCTCTAATAGAACGTAATCTCCTTGAGGGCAGGGTCTGGTTTGGTTTTTGTCTGCATCACTAGCACTTAGCACAGAGAAGGTGTTTCGAAAATGCTGGATTGAGTTGAACTAGTCCCAGGATTGCCCATGGGTCTGAATGAAGAGGGATTGCCTTCCCCAGGAAGCTGGGGAAGAGATGTAACTACAAACTGCCAAAGACTGTCTCCCTGATACCCACAACCTAACCCCAGGTCCCTGACTTGGCAGGAGAAGGGACAACATAGGGAAGATTCTTGGACCCAGCTTCGTGGCTCAAACTGGAAAGTGAAGGCAAATGTCACCATTCTTTATTCCGACAGCTCCCCTACCCAGGCTGGGGAAGAGGGGAGAGGGAGAGGTCAGGGGTCATTTTGTCTATTACCCTCTCTTTGTGAAGCACTATCCCTAATCCAGCTCTGACAGATGAGACTCATTCCTCTTTTCCAAGTTGGAAGAAGATTACTTGTAGAAGCTTTGGGGAAAGGAGAGAAGATTGAGAATAGAAAAAGATTCTTGTGGGGGCGGGAGGTTTGGAGAAGGGGAAAGGATTCAGTTTAATCCAGCAAGCATTTATTAAGCTCAAGGCATAGTGCTAGGGACTGGGGATAAGGGTAAAAGTAGATTCCTGAAAATCTGGGAGAAGGAGGAATGAGGACACGAAGGGGAGAAAAGAGGGATAGTTGTCAGAAGGCTGACTTGGGCTGAGTATGAGAAACTAAATTTTAATATGAAGAAATTTATTTATCTACTCCTCCCCTCATCCTAAGATAATGCTGGCTAAATCTCTCTCTCTCTCTCTCTCTCTCACACACACACACACACACACACACACACACACATACACACACACACACACACACACACATCATCGTAATAAATAAAAATAAAAATCAATATCAGGAATGGGATTGGGAGAGCTGGGCTACAGTGCCAGGACCCAGCCTAGCCAGGGCCCTCAGGCCCAAGTAATTACTTTGTCTTGGAGAAAACCAATCTGTCTTGGTTGGCAGGGGAGAGAGGTGGGAGACATTGGGGTGGGATACGGAGGGCCAGGGGGCTAAGTAGAGCTTGGCTGAGCTGAGTGAGTGACAGGAGGCTAATGCTGGAGCTAGGGGGAAATGACTCCCACCGCCCCCTATATCTCCCACCCACCCCCAGGGCCCTAAGAGATGAAGTGAGATGTTCAAAAGGTCAAATGGAGAGACCTGCTTCTCCTTGGCTAACCTGGCTCTGGAACAAGCAGGGACATGGAGGAGGGGTGCAGAGGTGGGATGGTATGCCAGTGGATAGAGCCATGTGAGCATTGGGCACAGGGGGATGGAGTTGGAAGCTCTGGTCCACATTCTTGGAAATAGGGATGGGAAAGGAATAGGAAACTGCAAATAATGCCAAAGCACCTGAGGAACAGTTTTAGTCTGGCCTGGCTGATGTGCAACTAAGCCTTTAGCTTCCATCAACCCGCCCACAGGCAGGTGGCTGAGACATTGCTGTCCTCTGGTGGTCAGATAGCAGCAAAACAACCGCCAGCTCCCCAGGGGAGGGCTGGAGATGAAAGGTGGGTGATCTTTCCAGCGGAAGGGGGTGGGGAAGCACTGAACACCTGTTTGTTCCCCACCCCCTTCCACTGGGAAAAATCCTTCCCTGTCTTTTCATCATCCCTGCTCTCTTCTACTCCTGGCTCTTGGGCAAGTGCAAAAATCTGTCTCATTATGGAAAGGGATGAGAAGCGTCAGAAGAACCTTCAACCAACGTGCATGTGTGTATAGGACGTGGGCTTACCCAAGAATGGGACCCTTCCTTCCTCCTGGCACCTCCACTTCCCACACTCTGCCCACTGAGTAGTGCTCAGGCCAGATTCCTTGGGCAAAAAGGGACCTTTAGGCAAGACAACCCCTCCCTACTCCTAGATTCCTAACCTCCAGAGGGCCTGCTCTTTCCTCCATCACCCAGTGAACATTAGATCTCTTCCTTTTGGATCTGTCCTCAGAGGATTTCCGACTTGTGCACGGAGAGAAACAGTGGAATAATGAATAGTTTTGGACATGGAGTCAGAGAAGCCCTGGTTCAAATCCTCGCTGTGAAATAATACTACCTCCAGTAGCTGTGAAGTATTTACAACGCACTATATAAATGTCGGTTACTCTTATTAATACCCATTTTAGGCCATCCCTACCCATAGCCCTCCTGAGTGGTCTCATCTAAACCATGCTATGGGTGATGACCAGTATTGCCAGAATCAGGAACAAGAGTTTAGACTTCTGGAAACTTTACCTCTGTTAAATTGCATATAGGAAGTCTCCACCTGGCACTCCTGTCTCCCACATTTGAAGCCTCCTCCATGATGGCCACCCTTCTTCCTCTATCAGTGACACTCTCCTGTAGGCTAAGCCTGTAGGATAGAGTGGAAAGAACCCTAGGTCTGGAGTCAGAGCACCTGTGATAGTATCTCGACTCCTTTACTCCCTGCTTGTGTGTGACCCTGGGAATGTCACTTCACCCCTGGATCTGTTTCCCCAACTGTAGAATGAAAGGATTGCATTGATTATTCCTACAGGGCCTTCCAGCTCTGTTTCTGGACTCTTGTAACACTGTACATAGGCCTCTCTAATGTACTGACACTTATAATTTGTGTTACAGTTCTATGTACGTCACCTCTCCTAAGACAGGATGCTCTGAGGCAGCACCAGGTTTTGTTACATCACCCCCAGGTGAGAACACTCTAGTGTTCTTCTAATGTCTCATTATAGTGGTAACTCCAGGTTCTCAAAGCCTATGACAGTAGTCTATAACCCCTGACGCTGATAATGGCTCTTCATCTGGGGTTTTCTTGGAAAAGATACTGGAGTAGTTTGCCATTTCTTTCTCCAGCTCATTTTACAGATAAGGAAACTGAGGCAGACAAGGTTAAGTGACTTGCCTAGAGTCACACAGCTACTAAGTGTGTGAGACCAGATTTGAGCTCAGGTCTTCCTGATTCCAGGCCTGGCACTCTATGCACCATGCCACCTAGCTGCCCATAGGGTTTACCAATTTGCAAGGCTTGAAGCCTGATGTAAACAGGAAGCCATTAGATAGTACTATACGTTTTATGTCTGTCCTCTGAGGAAAAGCCTAGCCAAGATTCTAGGGGCTCAATAGCAGCAAGAGGACATTTTTGGCCATAGCCAGGCCCTCTACCAGTGCCTGGAAGGGCTGAGATCTGGTGAAGGGAAGACTGGGAACACACCAGACCCAGAATAGATGCTTTTTGAATTGAATTACCTCAATCAGCCAAAGATTTACTAAATGCCTACTATATGCCTGGCACTGTACTGAACACCGGAGATAACAGATAAAGCAAAACTTTTCCCTTGCTCAAGAAACTCACGCTCTAAAGGGGAGACAAAATGTGTGTGTGTGTGTGTGTGTGTGTGTGTATGTGTGTGTGTGGTTAGGTTGTTTCAGCCTTTCTGACCCATTTTGGAGTTTTCTTGGCAAAGATACTTAAGTGGTTTGCCATTTTCTTCTCCAGCTCATCTTACAGATGAGGAAACTGAGGCAAACAGGGTGAAGTGACTTGCCCAGGATCACACAGCTACTAAGTGTCTGAGATCACATTTAAACTCAGGTCTTCCTGACGCCAGTCCTGGAGCTCTGTGCACTACGGCGCCACCTAGCTGCCCTGTATGTATATAGATAGATATACATAATATGGATATGGATAAATACAAAGTGACCTATCTAGGAAGGCACTCGTGGCTGCAGGTGGGGGGGGGGAGGGAGAAGAGGGAACAGGAAAGGCCTCCTGCAGTTTCTTGAAGGAAATCAAGAATTCCAAGAGGTGGAGGAAAGCATTCCAAGTTCGGGGAACAACCAGTGCACTTAGCCCACCTAGCCCATTTTACAGATGAGGAAACCGAGGCCCAGAGAAAGTACAAGAAAGCTAATAGTGCCTCCTTCTCTTGAGATTTTAAAGAAATATAGTAGAGAAAACCCTACCCCACTCACAAATTTCCAACCCCACACCCACCCAAGCTGGCCAGGAAACAGACAGGAAGCTGTGGGGATTTCTTCTTAGTATTTAACTTAGGTCCTATCTGCCATGATTAAAACTTATTTGGGGGTATCTAGGTGACGCAGTGGATAGAGTACCAGCCCTGGAGTCAGGAGGACCTGAGTTCAAAGCCTGCCTCAGACACATGGTACTTGCTAGCTGTGTGACCCTGGGCGAGTCACTTAACCCCGACTGCCTTGCCAAAACAAAAAAACAAAAACAAAATAACCTATTTGACCACATGCAAATATCAGAGGGGGACAGGAAGGGACCTGGGAGGATTTAATTTCCTAGATACAGGAAATATATTCTACAGCAGTGGTGTACTTCAGCTGCTCAGATGGGGTGGGGGGGGGGGAAGGAAGAACTGTCAGAGACAGAAACAGCCACATTTCGTTTCCTAGCCTCTTTGGCCAAACAGCAAGATTCGTTTCCTTTTCCCTGAGATGGATGTTGAATTTTCTTGTTTTACTTCAGATCCCAAAGAATTCAAAGGAAAGGGGGCCAAAGGTCCATGGTTGGAGAAATGATCCCTCCTCCCCTATTGTCCCAGACAGTTCACAAACCTCTGCATGAGGCACTGGCCATGGACTGGGTCAGGATGATCAAGGATGACACCAACAGTGGGGATGGGGGATGGGGGGAGGTGTTTAAATATGGTTAACTATCCCTCCTCACCCCTCTATTGTCATTTTGGTCTGACCAATGGTCACATGAGACTTCCCTTATCACCACCCCCCCCCACTCCCCAAAGGCTCAAGCTTCCGTCCTGGCCACTGGGATCTAATTTTTCACATTTGGAAAATCCAGATGATTTTTGCCTGGGTCCATCTGGTTTGCCAAATAACCTGTCTCTTTGATAAATAACGTTAAGTTAAATTAGACAAGACAAAGAGTTGGGGTAGGCAGAGGCTGGCTTTCTTCCCTAGGAAGAGGAAGAGGGTGGGGGTGGAGAACAGCATATGGGTCAGACTGGACTCAAATCTTTCTAGACTTCAGTGTAGGCCCATCACTTCTCAAACTTCAGTCTTTGCCTCAGGGCACCCTCATCTAGTCCTGGGTAGCTGGCCACCACCCCTTTCATTCCCTTTATACAAAAAAGGAGTCCAGGCACTGGGGAAGTGGGGAGCCTAGAACCTTTACCCTAAAGCTCCTCAGACTATTTCTCACTCTGAGCTATGAGGGATGGAAGTCAGGTTTCCTGCCTGCCCCGCTACTTCTTGCAATGCCCCCAAGCAGCCACTGTGGGCATATCTCTCGCTGAAGCAGGAGTCCCTCCCTGCATAGCCTTCCACCACAGGGGAGAAGCAGATCAATAACCTGGAAATGAAAAGCCTTTGAGGTGAGAGCAGAAAGAGGGAGGGAGAGAGAGAAGAGGGAAAGGAAGGGTCAGAGTACTCTTGGCCTGGCAGTCAGGATGCAGCCATTAAAACAGACTCGATGACTGACACTCAGGTTGCTGGGAAACAAAGCAAACTCTCCAGAGACACCAAACTCACAGAGACTTTGCTCACATTCCCAAAATATTGCAGAATCTGGGAGTGAGCGTGGACCCAAGTAAACCGTCTCTCTGTCAGATGGCACAGCCCAGGCGGCAGAGGGAGGGTGGTGAGGGGATGTTGTGGAGGCTGGGAGGTGAGGTTGATTATCCTCCAAGCCCCAGGTTCTCAGCCCAGCTCTACCACTAGCAGTAGATGATGTTTTTATAAGACTTCTAAGGTTTACAAAGCCTCCCAATGGTCCTATGAGGGTAGGTACAAATGAGCCCTTGTATAACCTTGGGCAAGTTCCTTTTTGCTGGGCCTCAGTTTCCCCAACTGTAAAATGAAGAAGCTAAACTAGATGACTTCTAATGTTCCTGCTGGCTCTAAAATTCATGAGTATCTCTCAGGGGACCAAATGAGGAAATACAGATGGCGTTTTTCTGGCTGGGTTCAGGGACTGGACTTCTCCTAGGCCCCCTGTCTCTTTCCCCACTCCAGCTTAGCATAGCAGAAAGAACACTCAAATAAGAACCTCTTTGTTGTACTACTAACTAGCTTATGTCGGTTTTCTTCTCCAGGCCTGTTTTATCATCTGTAAGATGAAAACAGTACCCTTACCTACCTCACAAAGTTTATTGTACGGATTAAATAGGACAAGATTTTACAGCACTAGGATGGTAAGATGGAGCCAATCAAAATTTTGTTAAGTACTAACTAGGTGCCTGGCATTGTGCTAAGTGATAAATTGAGGTTTGTTCTAGAATAAAGAAGATGGGCCCCTGCCCTCGAGGAGCTCACAGCACAGCCATCCTATTATAATGCTCTTCCTTAGAAACAAGGGGCAGAGACCTCAGGGGATTCCGGGCCACAAGGCCCCAGGAATCAGGAGGCTACTCTGGGGGGCATCAACCCAAATCCACCTCTGCCCATCTGCAAAACCTCCAGTGTGAGCCACTTAAATTCAATCCTCAGGGCAGGCAAAGCAGGGGCTAAGGAGGTATTTGCAAACCCCCCCATCCCCCACAAGGGACTGAGGGCACCTTGTCACCACAGGACCTCAGCAACTGAGCAGTAACCTGATGGCTACACATAAAGAGGCCCCTAAAGGGCTCTCCTAAAGGGCTTGTGTTAATCTGTGTTGAAGTAATGGGGTGGCAAGGGATCAGAGAGCTCATTAAAACTGGATTTGCTGTCATCTCCAGCCTCCAACCCAACTCAAGCAGGGGTTTTACGTCTCAGACCACTGGCTACATTCATTCCTTTCCTCATCTTTCCTCATTAACACATTCCCACAGACCACCTCTTGGCCATCCCCACATGCAGTGAGCAGCCACTGATGTAGCGAAAGAGCAAAGTCACCCCCATAGATTTATTTCTACTGCAGACACTACACAAGATCCCAGCTGACCCGCATGGCAGCTTGAGGAAGGAGGTACCACCAAATTACTTTTCGCATTTGACAGGTGAGGAAACTGAGGCTGAGCCGAACTCCCTCAAGGTCACACACAGCTCATGAACCTTCTTTTATTGTCTGTTAACTTTCTCAGACTGCCCCTCTCTGTGGCAAAGACTAAAGCCCGAGCTGAATCCTGAATAGGAGCTGAGCTGTGCAGCCCAGATCTCAACTGGGTACAGAGGAGGGTAGATTAGTGAGGTCAGGCCCTTCCTGAAAAGAAATAGTCCTCTCCCTCTCTCTCTCTCCTTCCCGAGTTATTCCTTGTGGACTCATCACTTAGGACCTATTAAGCCAAGATCCTTCATTGAGCGTTAGCTGTTTAGCAGTCAAGGTGGTGTAAGGGACAGCCAGATGCCATTTCCACTCTCCACCAGCAAGGCCACAGACTTGTGCTGGCTACCAAGGGTTTAAAGAATTGGGAGGGAAAACTATCTACTGTACAGGTTTCTTTAGCACCAGTCATCAGTTCTGTCCTTTAAAAGTCATGACCTCTCCCAATTCCTCATTCTCCAACATGCTGAGCGTATGGAACAAAGCAGGGCCAGGAGGAAATACGATTAATGCTCACCCCCTTCCCGATCCCAATGAGCCCCTTCTCCTTTCCCCGGCTCCTTGTGAGAGCAGCCCAGCCAGACCTAACACTTAAACAAAGACCACCGGTTGCTGAGCACACTCCCATGACTATGTCTGCCGAGAATGACAAGTTGGAAACGTTAGCCTGGTACCGTGACAAAGTAAATACGCCAGAAGTTCCTGAGGGATAGCACAATACAGAGCAAAAGCACTGGACTGTGGCCTTGGGCTCGAGTCCCAGCTGTTTCACCTCTGACTTGTGGTGTTGTGTGACCTTTGACAAATCCCTCTATCTTTCTTAGCTTCAGTTTCACCAGTAAAACAGGGATACTAGGACTGATGCTGCTAACGTCATGGAGTTGTTAGGGTTCTTTCTTTCTTCCTTTCTTCAGGGTGAAGTGACTTGCCCAGGGTCACACAGCTAGTATCAGGCTAGATTTCAACTCGGGTCCTCCTAATTTCAGGGCTGGTGCTCTATCCACCATTGACACCTAGCTCCCCAGGGTTGTTATAACACTTGTTATAAAATATTTATATGCAAAGCACTCTGTAACCATAAAATGTTTTTAAAATATAAGTGAAAATAATAGTAATGCTGATAAAGCACTACTTCTCTGGCCCTTTTCAGTTGTGTTCAACTCTGTTACACCTTTTGGGGTTTTCCTGGCAGAGATAGTGGAATGGTTTGCCATTTCCCTCTCCAGTTCATTTTACAGATGAGGAAACTGAGGCAAACAGTTAAGTGACTTGCCCAGGGTCACAGAGCTAGTAAGTATCTGAGGACAAATTTGAATTCAGGTCTTCCTGATTGCATGTCCAGTGCAGGATCCATTGTGCAATCTGTCAGGTTCCTCTTCAACAAGGGATGTGCAGCACTGGGGTAAAAGAAAGGCAAAGATGGTCCCTGCTCTTTCTCATGGAGCTCAGTCTAATGAGGGGAGCTTACAGGTGATTCGCACTGACTTCCAACCTACACCTGGTGGTCAATTCACTTTCATCCATCTCCAGCATGAAGGTTATATGAGTGGCAAGATGGCAGAGTAAGTTGTGTTCCTGATAACTCTCCAACCAAACTCAAAAGAAGGACCTGCCATATTTAAAGTAATTAAAGTTGAATCCCCAAGATTAGGGTAGAAATGCCACACAAGGTTAATGCCTTAAGGAATCACACACAGAACTCCCACCTTCTCTCCCCATCCCAGGCCAGTCCACTCCAGGCACCAGCCGCAGTCAGCACAGACAACTTCACAGGTTGGTGTTGGAGGGTCTGGCTGAGGGGGCCCCTGCCTTGACCTTCTCATTTCGCATTGAGATGCACTGCATCCTCTGCCCCAGGAAGCTCATGATTGGGAAAAACTCATCATCTTGCAAAATCCCATCAGCCTGGAAACTCTACCTTATCCCACCCTTTGTTTCAATGAGTCCCCAGGACTCCATTTAAGCAGGAAGCACAGCTCAGAATAGGTTACTTCTCACCTGACTGTACAACTAACTCTGGGACTCCTCTGATTTTTCCACCATGCCTCCACACTGGAGCCCTTCCCTTCCTTCCTCCCCCTCTTTTCAGAACCTTTTGGGGGTCTTTCCTCCATCCAACTGTAAGCTCCTTGAGGGCAGGGACTGTCTTTCTTTGCTTGGTATGTATATCCACAGTACTTAACACAACTTCCATATTACTCAGTCTGAATCCTTCTCTCCCATAAGGGGAAGAAAACACTGATTCAATTCAGCCACATGAAAAAAAAAAAAAAAGGAATGCAACCTGTCAGGGTGGAGAAGCTGTCATCAGAGCTGGCTAGAGAGGAAGGAGCTTCCTTGTTCAAGGAAAAGGGACTAGAAACTTAGCTGGGATCAGGCTTTTCCACATGGTACCTCTTACTCTGGGGAAGAAACCAGCCATTTACCAGGTCTCAGTCCCCTATTCTCTCCTAACCTGAGGAAGATGAAGATGCTCGGCCTTGGGATTCTCTGCAGGAGAAAAAAAATTTGAGCCATAGCAGGGGATGAGGGCCAAGGAGTAAGGAAAGAAGCCAGAGACAAGCTGCTAGGAATACGAAGAACAGGCTTGAAAGACACAAAATCCAAGAAAGAAAGGCTGGCTACAAGCCTGGCATCCAATCAGTAAATGTTTCAGGGATTCCATGACGCCAACAAAGGGAAAATGGCAGCAGTCCTCTGGACCAGCATGCTAAGGGTATAGCAACTTGAGATATTCTTCCTTGTTTTTCAAATGGGGCAGATGTGTTCTGAAAAGAGGCCTGCCCGGAGAATTTTAAAAAACTGTTCTACGGGTCACACACACTGACATTTATTACAAACTATATTTGTATTAAGACACTTCTATACACCCCCCCAATAAAAGTACAAATATACAAATAACTTTCTTTGCCACACTGACATCAGAAACATTAGTGCTGGAAAACACTGAAAGAAATCCCAGACCTAATGAGGCCAGCTGAACTAATGTGCAGGAGGGAGCTCTTCCCAGGATGGACCAGCTCAGTCTGAGCCACCTTTCCAAGCATTCGGAGGTTTTCTCTTTGGGGTAGCCTGAATCCTCAGGTCAGGGGAAAGCTCTGGGAACCTTCGGTGGCTAAGAAAGAATAAGAAGGCTTGGACAGTTCTCTTCAACCACAAAGCTCCTACATTTTGGCAAAAGAGAAAAATTGTCCATGGCAGGAATGGCACAGTGGTTGTCTGTTGGATTAATTAATTAAAGATAAAAATGCCACTGCCCTGGTCAGGGAAGGGCCACACATTCAGCCCTGAAAAAATACAATTAAGTAAGTGGGAAGATTCTCCTCCAGAGAGTGAGAAGGAGGAAGCCTTAAAGAAACCTCTTCTGAGTAGGGAAGGGTGATTTTGGCCCAGGTGAAAAGATTTCCTGTCTTGCTGGGAATTTAAGGGGAAAAGGAGCAAGGTTCTCTTCCTGTTAACTGGGCTTGAAATATTACCCTCATTTTGCCCTATTTCCTCTCCCTATCGATCTCACCCCCACCAGGGTGAGTGCCTGAGTGCCAGGAGAAGAATCTTTTTCAAGATTGTACCATAAAAAAAGCAAAGGTAAATTTTGGGTTGATTCAGCAGTGAGCCCGTCCTTAGCTGCACAGAGAGACAAAAGAGCCAGGGTGGGTATCAAATGCCCCAGACTGTGGGCACAGGGTGAATGGAGAGGAAGCCTTCATTTCATTTGGTTTCATCAAAGATCCCTTTCCGAGGCCCACCCTGCTTCACTGCAGAAGTGATAACAGATTTTACTTTTGCTTCCATCTACCCCTAACAAAGCTAAGTCTAGGAGACTAGTCTCTGAAGGCCTATCACCCTGAATCTTTTTGAAGGGAACAGAATTCTAAGCACGGTGACTACCACTGCCACTGCAATTAGCACTGATTTCTTCCCCAGTACCACACTTCTTTAAATTATAATCTCTCTCTCCGCCTTCCCCCCCTGTCAGGACACGGTCTATTGGGCACTGAACAGAGGGAGGACAGCTTGAGCTGCCTGTCTCAGAGCCAACATCCCGAGCACTGCAGCAGCAGACCTGTGGCCAATCCGGAGTCTGATGCAGCAGCAAAGGCAAGCCATGCATGCAGAAAGTTCTGGGCTCAGCCTTCAAAGTTTCTTCTTAATGTGCTGACTGGGAAAAGAGGAGAGAAGGTTGGAAAATAAACTGATTCCACCCTCGGTGCCAGGAATGTCCCAAGACGGTTTCTGATTCTGACTCTTCGACTCGAGGTGGTTGCTGGCACCAAATCCCGACAAAGTTAGCTTTCCAAATACTTAAAGATGCTCCGGTTTGATCCTAAAGTGCTGTCTGCTTTGAGGTGCTTGGGAGATGGGGAGGTCAAAGGTAGGCCCTTTCTCTTCACCTACAAGACAGAGAGAGAGGCAGTAAAAGTAAAACAATCAAACACCTTGGGATTTAACTCTTAACTAGAGCACCCCATAAATGGAAAAAGGTTAACAATGAAACAAAATGACATTTTCTGGGCAGGTGAACATGCTGATGGTACAGCAGTGCTCTGGGGACATTTGAGGACATGGGAATTCTGAGCCCAAAGGGCCAGACATTGCCACAGCAGCCTAGGTCACAAAAGCAGGAAACATAATTCAGAAGTCCCAGTATGATATGAGTGCTCCTCTAGGACTCACTCTGCCAGGGCCCTTTCCCACACCAGATCACTCCTTTCCTTACCTGAGGCTTAGAAGGCTCTTTTGCCTCCTCATTTTTGACTGGGGAGAGTGTGTGGAAGACAAAATTCCTGGAGTTTCGAGGAGCACTAGGGTTGAGGTCAGAGAGGGTTGACAGTTTCTGGAGCAGAGTTTTGGGTTGATTCAGCAGTGAGCCTGTCCTTAGCTGCGCAAAGAGACAAAAGAGCCAGGGTGGGTATCAAATGCCCCAAACGGTGGGCACAGGGTGAATGGAGAGGAAGCCTTCATTTCATTTGGTTTCATTAAAGATCCCTTTCCAAGGCCCACCCTGCTTCACTGCAGAAGTGATAACAGATTTTACTTTTGCTTCCATCTACCCCTAACAAAGCTAAGTCTACAGCCTACAGCCTCCTTTCTCCCACCAGCAACTCAAGCACATGACGCTTGCCTGAATATCATTCAGTCAGTCAATAAACATTTCTTAAATACCTACTGTGCACCAGGCAGCATGCTAAGCATTGGGGATACAAAGAAAGGCAACAGACAGGACCGTGAGGGACACCCATGGCTAGCAAGTATGACCTGGATGAAGAGCCAGCAAAAGAGGTGAAGAAGGATCCATCAGAGAGGTAGGAAAAAAAAAAAAAAAAAAAAGAGTAGTGTCTCAAAAACCTAGAGAAAAAAGAGTATTAAGGAGAAGGGGGGATCAACAAGGTGAGAGGCTGCAGACAGATCAGGAAGGATGAAGGCTGAGAAAAGACCATTGGATCTGACAATTAAGAGATCACTGGTATCTGGAGAGAGCAGTCCTGTTGAATGATGAGGTTGGAAGCAGCCGGCAGTGAGAGTGAGGAGAGGTAGGGCAGCTTTGAAAATGGGCATCAACCAACCTGCTGGGCACTTCCAGGTCTGATGGCTTCAAAGGGGCTCCTGGGCAAGGTTTTTGCTTCCTGAACAACAGCGACACGGTTGGCTGGAAACAGAGAAGAATGAACATGTATCTTACCTGGCAATGGCACGGAAGAAACTTGTTCTGGCAAAGCTGCATAAGTGAGCTTTTAATTCTTAACCGTCTAGCCAGCCATGCAAATAAACCAAGAGCTGGGTGACAGATGGCAGGAAATCCTTTTCAGCTCTAAATATGTGATCCTATGAACCTGGAAACCAGTACTATGATAATTTTATAACACTGGCTCAGATTAGAGTAGGTGACCCTAAGAAATCTGTAGTGTTAGGTCTGTTGGGAGGGAAGGCCTTGGTAAACCTTACAGCAATATAGAAATATGAGATTTATTGTTGTTTTAAGGGTAAAGTAGGAGCCTCTCTCCCTGCAACACTCTAGGTCACAAGAACCTTCCCCATCACACTGTGGGTGGGCTTTCTGGAATGCAGAACTATCAGGAGGCGACGGAGCTCTAAGAAAACGTGATGTGACTAAAGGCTGCACCAGTCCTGAGCGAGGGGCACAAAGCAGCACTTAGGCTCTCATGAAAGATGGATGGTACCCCTGATTTTTCTACAGCTCCTTTCCTTCTAAGACTAGAAAGGTGCCCAGATAACATTTATACCATGCTGGAATTGTGCTGAGGTTGTGTATGGCCTCATTTTTATTTGATGTAACATGTTTGGGGAATACTACGCAAATAAGGCAGAAAAATGAAAACCATGACCCCCAAGATCTCGAAGACTAAGATGCCACAGTTCCATCAGCCTGGATTGGTCACCTTCTTCCATGATCAATCCAAGCAGACTGGCCCCAAAGGGCGGGCAGCCAGCTCACCTTTCTTCTGAAGTGCTTTGGCAGTGGCTTTCTTAGCCAGCATCATAAACTGACTCTCTTCTCCAATTTGATCTTCCTCGTCAGCTGTAATTTTCCCCTGCTGAGCCTGAAAATAAAATTCATATGCCATTAGCAGAAAAATCACACAACTGTCCCAGAACTCCCCAAAGGGCTGCCCTTTCAAACTTGGGGTTATGAGGCTAGGGCTACTGAGCAGTCAGCCTTCTATTTTGCAATACGTTTTAAGCAACAGGTTGACACGTAGATGTGTTTCTGTATTTCTTCCGGCTGCCTGAACTAGACGAAGCAACCCTGGCTGCACAGTCAGCTACATGGAAATAGCTGGAGATCGCTACTTCCTGGAACAAAGACGTTAGGGGCTGAGATCTACTACAAACCAAAGAAGCTAATGCCATGAACAGAGGTTCCCAAGAAGACACTGTCCTCAGCTACTGAAGGGCACCCACAGAGGCACTGGCCCACTGGGTAGTCCCTACCAGTCACCCAACTTTAACATAGGGAAGGACCACAAGGTCATAGAATAGAGTCTAGTCTAACCCAACAGAGGAGGATTCTGAGGCCCACAGAGGTTAAAAAAAGATTGCTAGTGATCTGCGAACCTGAAACTAGTGCTTTTCACTTGGACGCTGTGATAAAGGACCCAGTAAATTTCCCACACGCTTGGTACCTGGTTCCGAAGCCACCGCTGGCGCTCAATCCGCTCTTTCCTCCATTTGGCTTCTGTTTCATCAAGCTGTTCTTCATTCTGATCCTCATCAGAATCTCTGTGAAACAAGTCCATCTGGGAGGCATCGTCTAAATCAAGAGTCACGGGGGTCAGTTTTCTCTAATCTTAGGAGAAAAAAGCCTGCCTTGTGGAAAACGTGAATCCGTTTGTATGAGTATAAATCTCATCCAAACCGAGAGAGGAGAAAAGCGGTAGGCCTTTTCTCCAGCACGACCTCTGGCTTCCCACTTTCATCTTAAACAGGTTAGAAATCCATAAAGCACACGTCGCTTGCTCCCAAACCTCACCTATGTTTTTCCAACGGAATTTCCTCGTTCGCCCAGGGCCGTCACTGTGCAGGTCTCCATCAGCAAGGTACCTCTCCTGGTATAAGCGCAGCTGTCTTTTGTCATCATCCAACATGGCTTTCCTGCAGAAACAGGAGAGTTAAAACCAGAATCAACAACCAGACTACAGGCAAAAACCTCTCATGAGCCTCACGCCTGCCCCTCCACCGAGTTCGCCATGATACTGACATGTGTATTTTGTTGACCTGATCCTGCAGTTCTTCATCTGAAGGGAGCTCTTCATCAATAACATCTTCTTCATATTCATCGATCTCTTCCCCATCGTACTCATCCTCACTTCCCACTTCACTCCCTGACACCTCTGCCTCATCCTCCAGGTACTTCTTCAGCCTCCTAGAGAGCAAATTTGAAGGTTGTTAAAAAAAAAAAAAAAAACATCAATCTCACACACACACACTCCCTAAGAAACCACTGGGAAAAAAGCAGACTCCTTTCCCGTCCCCAATGGGCCACCTTATAATCAGAGTACCTGCTGGACTGACCAAACCAACTGTACTTTGCTTTCAATTACACTACATCAAGGGAGGCTTAATGGGTGTGAGAGGGACTGGATGGAAACAGAGAATACGGCAGGTGGTATAAAGGTTTCATTTCACAGCTCCTCAGATGCTCCTGTTCATCTTCCCCCAATCTCCACCTCAGCCTTCACGGGGAACGAGCTCAAAGAGAATAAGATTTTAGACCAAGAAGAGACCTCAGAGATTCTTTAGATCAATCCCAGAGATCATTTTACAAAAGAGGAAACTGAGGCCTAGAGAAGGGAAGTGACTTGCCCATGGTCACAGAGGTGACTTAAACCCAAGTCCAGCGTTTCTCATAGCAACCCTGTCTTTGGTTCTCACTGACAGCAGATCTACTAGATGTCACTATCAGAGTTTGCCACTAAACCCTGGAACCAAAGTCTCATCCTTTATTTGTGTAGTGTACTTGACCATGCCCTGCTCAAGGCTTTTATCAACAACCTGAATGAAAAGCAAAGTTATCAAGTGTGCAGCTTATAGGAGGATAATTGGGATAGCTAATATAGCAGATAACAGAATTAAGGTTCCAAAATATTGCGACAGTATAGATCAGAGGTTGGCAAAATATGGCAAATCCAGCCTGCCACCTATTTTTCTATGGCCTGCTACCCATTTGCCAAACTGTGGTCTAGATTATGATTTTTAAAAAAATAGAGTAACAAAAAATGTATCAGTGATAAATGTAAAATTCTCCATTTGGGTCTCCAAAATCAACTTTATACTTATAATATGAGACAGGGAAGATGTGACAATTGACACCTGAAGGTAGTAATTGCCATAATGAGCAAAATAAGGGGCAAACGCTGTACAGTTGTAGAAAATTTATAAAAAACAAAATAGTAGAACTATGTCTGAGCATAAAAATACACTTGTACCCAAAGAAAGTTCATTGCTTCGTACAGCACGTTGAGTCGTCTTCATCAAATTCCTCCTTCTTTTGGGTATGTCAGTACTGAACTTGAGCAGCTTGACCCTAGAAGGTGTCTGTGCCCTTGCCCCCAGACACTCTGTTCCTGATTTGGGTCCGGATCCTGCATCTGCTCCAGCCTGCCTTCTGCTGCTGGCCCTTTGGCTAAGCAGGCCACTCCTGCTGTAATGAGTGCTGTTGCAGAACTTTGGGAGAAATCCCCAGCTGTAGCTTTCCCACAGTCTCTCAGCCTTGGAAGGTTCCAACATCCATAATGCAATGTGCTCTGTCTAACCTCATGGCAGGTATTATCCTCAGCCCCAGTACAAGACTTGACCTAATGTTGTGTGACCCTGGGCAAGTCCCTTAGCCTTGTTTGCCTCAGTTTCCTCATCTGTAAAATAAGCTGGAGAAGGAAATGGCAAATCACTCCAGTATCTTTGCCAAGAAAACCCCAAACGGGGTCACAGAGAGTCAGACATGACTGAAATTACTGAACAAACAGCAGTTCAGGTGAAAAAACTCCTGCAAGCATTATACAAGTCAACAAGGTGACCAAGTTACTAAAAAAGAAAAAAAAAAGCCACTCTAATGTAATAGTATACTACATTAAAAAAAGACATAGTATTCTGATCAGGGAAGGCAAGAGCTCACTATATTGTGTGATGGTGAAGTACTGTGTTTAGTTATAGACACATTTTAGGAAGCACAACAAACCAGAGTCCATGGAGGGTGGGGAAGAAGAGAGAATCAGAGACCAAGTCCTATGAGGAAGAGCTGAGAGAATTAGGGATGCTTTAGCTGAGTGAAGATTTGACTTGACAGGTGGAGGAATGACATGAAGATGACAGCTTAGAATGATTTCCTGTAGCTCCAGAGGGCAAAAAATAGGACTCACGTATAAGGAAGCAGATTTTTGGGTCAACGGAAAGGAAGAATTTTTTTTTATCCAGTAGAGCTGTCCAGAAATACAATAATAACTATTCACCTTTATATAATGCTTATATAATGTTTATGAAATGTTTTCCTTACTCTAACCTGTGAGGTATGTAATTACTGCAAGCACAGGCAAGTATTTTTATTATTACTCCTATTTTACAGATGAGGAAACTAAAGCTCATAGAGAGGAGGTTAAGTGACCTGCCAAAAATAACATGGGTTGAAAGTGGCAGATTTGGGACGCAAAGCCAGGTCCTCCTGACTCCAAGTTCAATACTCCTTTCACTATACTACGGAGCTACTCATCATTGGAAGTGTCTAAGGAAAAGCTAGATGACTATCTAGAAGAAAAAAATCCTTCAGTTTGTGGGAGGTTAGAACTTTCCAAAATCTTAGGAGTCTATGAGTTCTGAATGAAGAAATTAAATGTTACTCAAGAGAAACTGAGGCCTTACTTTTAGATGAACTCCGTTTCCCCCAATAGGAAGCTGCTGACTCACAAACATGGACCTAACTCAGTGAAACTATGAGGTCCATAGGGAAAATTCTATGAGTGGGCCCATGTGGCAACAGAAGTGAGCAGGACTCCTTACATTTGCCTTTTTTGTCTTTCAGACTGCTTCAAGAGTTCTTCCTCCTCATCATCTTCTTCCTCATGGGCTTCCATTTCAAAAGCTTCATCATCATCTTCCTGGGCTTCAGAAGCTTCATTGTCAGATTCAGAATGCTCCCCCTGCCACATAAAAGGAAGTCACATCTGAGGCTAAACACACTAAAATGTGCTTTTAACGAAAGCCAGCTTTGCAATTTTCTGCCCAAAGAGTTAAACATTTCGATCTACGGAATTGTTTCTGAAATAGTGCCAAACTTGGGATCCAAAACTTCAATGTGTCAATGTATCCATGTTAAGAAGTCCAATCATTTCTATAGGGTCTCGATACTCACTTCTTCACTATCAAACACATTGCTATCAGTGACAAGCTGAAAATCACCAAACTCCTCCTCTTCTTCACCTTCCTGTTCCCTGAAATGCAAATCAATAAATAAGCTCTTAAAAGCAATCAACCAAGCCAGGAATTTAAATTCCTGGTTTCAAGCCTGCTCCTATTACTATGGTTATTTCAGGAGACAGCTAATGAGGCTCCCTGCTTCTCTTCTCCTCTAACACACATGAAACTATTAAAACACCCTCCTGCCACTGATACCTCCTTATCATGCACAAGTGTGACACTGACGTGTTGAAAATCTGACTCCCTTTCCCAGGGGACAGAGTCCATAGGATAATGAGAGCCCAGCAGGCCTCAGAAAGAGTCCTGGGATTTAGTACGGCAGGATCTAACTCCAGCGAGAACCAGGGTATTCCCAAGTTCCCAATAATCACGAGGACTCACCTGTCTGTTGGGAAGGAGCCTGAACAAAGAGCTAGGGCTTCGGCCATTGGATCATCAATGCTCATCTCCTTCTCCTGCTTGGAGGACTCTGAAGGAGCAGGAGTTGAAGAACCTATTATCACAAAGAGCAAAAGGAAGATTTGTTACTGAGGAATATTTCCTCACCTATACGCATAGAATTGCTAGCTCACCAAATCCCAAAGTAAGCAAACCAGAGAGTTCTCCTCCACACCCCAACAAATTATCATAGGTAGTAAACATGCAGAAAACCACAAATCACAGCCTATTCTTTAAAAAGTTTACAGCTACTGCTTTATCATGCTGAGGAAACCCAAACTTCAAATGAGAGGGAAATGTACCATCAGTTCCGGAAAGGAGCACTATTGTATGGGGCACCTCCTCACCCCAAGGAAAAGCAAGATTCCGTTCTGAAGCAGAGACTGAGAACTCTAGCTAAAGTACTTACCTTGAGAGGTAAATTTCCCTGAACAAAGACCTAGAAGTTCCTCCATGTCTTCCTTTCTGTCGTCCTTCTCAGGCAAAGGTTTTTCAACCTGAGACTTAAACTTTCCTGTACACAAATCCAACAGCTCATCCATGTTGGCATCCATGGCATTTTCATCCATACTGGCCAATGGCACCCGTGGTTTCAAAGCCTGATATTTATTTCGGTGATTCCCAACATTTAAGAACCTAAAAATACCAGACTCTGAGTCAATTACCAGAGATCATCTAACCCAGCATCTTCCCCCTGAGATCTTACACAGCACTGGGTCTGTCCTTTTACAAAATACTTATCATGGAATATAGTAGACTGTAGTTATCTCATCCCTGCTAATAGGATGTAAGCTCTCTGAGGGCAAAGCTAAACTTTCCGTCTCCCCTCAGTGCCTAGTACAGTGTTCCATTTCCAAGGATGTGCTTATTAATTAAATACCTGTTGAAGAAATGACGTAAAGCATCCATGACAAACTTTTAACTTGTCTCCTTCTTCATATACACCATAAAAAACAGGTTTCAGTTCAAAACAAGAGGATTAAAAAACCCAAACTTCAACCTCTTACTAATCCAATGGAGGGAAGAAGATATTTTGGTGAAAAAAAAACAAAAAAACAAAAAACTACGGCTATTCTAAAGGAAAAGGATTAGGCTGGGTTTCAAAGCATACATTCATTCCAACAGGCCCGTGTGGGCCAGATGGTATGTCCACTTAGCGTGACAGAACCCTGTCAATCCTTACTCTAATGAAATAGTGACCATGCAAAATAGTAGGAAGGATGCAGGGATATATTTTATTTATTTACAGAATACCATCTGTGCAATTCAAAGATACCAGCCATCAAAGAAAACATCCTAGCAAAGTCTATTTACGTGTTGTCATCTATCTGTAGAAGACTTTGTTCAAACTTTCAGAGCACAATCTTAGTGGTCCACACACCTTCTCTTTCTCAGAAGTCGGCACTCAGCACAGATGGAGTGACAGAAATTCGTTTTATTTTTAACAAAACCAAGCGGCACCCAACCAGCATTCCCACCCACGGGAACATAGGACTACCTACCCATCTGCATCTAACAGTTGGCTCTGAGTGTCATCTTCTAAACAGAACTGGAAGTCTCCTGCTCCCAGGAAGAGAGTTTTAGGCTCCGGGGAGGCGTTATACAGCTCCTGGGAATCCTCTATGGGAAGGGAAGGCTCAGACAGCTTCCCTGAACTCTGGCAGCAAAACAAAACCAAACAAAAACAAAATGTTTTACAAATGTCACTCACCACCATGACAACAACAGAAGCTACTATATGAAACAATTATTCCACTCTCAGGAAACTACAGTTGAAGAGGACAACGTACAGCAACGAAAAGAAGAAAGGAAGACACCTCCAAAATGAAGGAAGGCTGGCTAAGGCTCATTTCTGATGTGTGCGTCGGGGGCAGAGAGGAGGCAGAATGGATAAGGACACATCTTAGGTTCCTAAAGTCTATTCAACAAGCATTTATTGAGCACCTACTATGTGCAAGGCACTATGCTAAGTGCTGGGGAGACAAAGACCAAAACAAAATAGTTCCTGCCCTCAAGGAACTTACATTCTACTAGGGAAATCCAAGGTTACATAAATAAGTACCAAGCATATATACAAAGTAATTTCAAGAAGGAGACTGTGATAATAACTGATGTTAACCTGGAAAGGCCTAGTACAGTAGTGGCTCACACCTAAGCGGTGCTTTAAATTTAAAGGAGGTAAGAAAGAACTGAGACACCTGGGGGACCACCTCTGCAAAGGGACGGAGGCAGAGCACTTCTCCAAGCGCATCCAAACTGAGAAGCAATGCAGTGGAAGTTGGTCGGCATTGTCGCTCTTTGTTTGGTAATGAAGTAGAGGCAACTGAGATAGGGAAGAGAGGGGGCAAACGATCACCATCTTACCTTGGAAGTAGAGCTGATCAAACTTGCTCGAAACAACCCAGGGGAGGGGGATCGGAATCCTCCCAGCCCAGGGAGGAAGCTGGTCCCACGGCCCGACTGCTTGTTGCAAGGCTGATAGGGAGCAATCATGGAGCCGATCATCTCAAAGCTGCTGTTGTGGCTGCTCTCCTTTGTTAGCAATGAGCATGAATCATCTTCTTCTAAATAAAGAGAAACAGCTTCTAAGTGCATTATCCTACAAAGAGGATAGGGGTGGGTCTGTTTGGAACCAAGCTGAGTTGTGAATTAAACTGTCAGGTAAAATTCCTGACAATCCCCACAAATTACATGCTCCAATACATTAAGGGTAGGTAAATTCTTGGGTAAAATATTGAAGCCCTCAAAAAAAAAATTCTACAATTATAGATTGGAACTTTAAACCAAAGGACTATTGAGAGCTCTCACCTCTTCCATGAAGTTGATCAAAGAGGCTTCCCTTCATCCTGCCCAGTCCGGACATGTTACTTCCGTGACTATTCTCTCTGACTCACATGCTCAGCTATGACCTTCATGTGATGCAAATACCTCCCTAGCATTCATATGAATCAACCAGTACTTCTATGGTACCTACTATGTGCCCACAATTACACAACATATGACTCAACGCAGGTTTCTGGAACTCTGAGAGTTAGAAGGGATCCCAGCCAGTACCTGAACAGGAATCTCCTCTATCTATAGTATCCCCATCTAGTGATAGGCAATACACAGTTCCCCAAGGCAGTCTATTCCATTTCTGGATATCTTAATTGTTAAGAGGTCTTTCCTTACATTGAGCCAAAAATCTCTAGGGCCAAGCAAAAGAAATTTAATCCCTTTCCCATATAATGACCCTTCAAACACCAGAATACAGTTGTGATGTTCCTTAACCCTTAATTTCTTCAGACTAAATATCTCCAGTTCCTTCAACTAATCCTTGAGGGAACATGGTCTCCAGGCCACTCTGGCCACCCTCCTCCAGACATGCTCCAACTTATCGATATCCTTCCATAGTGCCCAGAATTAAAAGCAATTCTCCCAAGACGGTCTGACAAAGAACAGTAGAACTAGCCTCTCCCTTCCTCAGGCTACCATGTTTCTCTTAATGAAGCTCAACATTGCATTACCTTTTTTGGTTGATGTGGCATACTGCTGATTCATAAGGAGCTCCTTTTTTTTTCTTTTTCCTTTTCAGGCAATTGGAGTTAAGTGACCTGCCCAGGGTCACACAGCTAGTAAGTGTCAAGTGATTGGTCTGAGGCCAATTTGAACTCAGGTCCTCCTGACTTCAGGGCCAGTGCTCTATCCACTGCACCACCTAGCTGCCCCTTGAGCTCCTTTTAAAACCCTGTCTTTCATGTTTTTGTTTTGTTTTTGGAGGCAATTAGGGTTAACTGACTTGTCCAGGGTTACACAGCTTGTAAGTGTTTGAGACCAGATTTGAATCCAGGTCTTCCTGATCCCAAGGCCCCATCTTTCATGCCTTCTCTATCTTGGATTTGTGCAGCTAGTTTCTAAAAATCTACGTGTAACATATTCTCATGCAGAAGTATATGTCTTAGCCACTTGAAAGACTAGCCTCCAAACAACTGTGTTCAGCTAAGTTGAATCTGGTCAGGAATTGTTACCATTCTCTGGGGAACCCAGGCCTAGCAAAGCTCTAAAAAGAAGGGACCCAGTACTTACCTAGCTTACTGGCTCTTTTGCCTGTGATTTCATCAGCCTCAGATTTTTCTTCAGCAGGAAAGTATCTACAAAATAAGAAGGTAGGGTCAAAAATGGCCTTTTCCTGAATCTGCCCAACAGTCTGAGGCTATCTAGGTTAAGAGCAAATAGCCTTAACATTTCAATAGCCTCTGAGGGCAACAGTGTCCTTGCATGTTGTGTAATATTTGGTGTTCAGAAGTGTGACTCTGAGTCATCAAGAAAAGGTGAAAACTCATTCAGCAGAGACAACAATTCCTGACCAGAAATTCAATTCCCTACGCAGAATCTCTTACCCCATTTTGGAGGAGCTGTCTTTGAACAGGAGCAAGGTAGATTCCAGAGTGGGAGGCTTAGGAATAGAGCTACAATCAATGGCCTTGAAAATTTCTGTGCTGTCAGCGATGTTCTCCTTATCTATATCTTTATCTTCCTCTTTCATATCCTTGTGTTCTACCTCTTCATCATCAAGAAGAAATTCTCCTGTCTATACCAATAGCACCAAAAAAAATAGAGAGAAAGAAAGAGCACAAATAAACCATTAGCTTGAAGCATGGTGGTTTTTTCTTCTTACAGTCTAGGAATGCAACCTGACTTAAGTCTGCCCTGAGCTAAGGCCATAATAATTTAATCCTTGAATTTCCGTGACAGTTTTTACACACATTATTTCATCTGATTCTTTATGGCACTGGGAAGCGAAGGAAAGAGAAAGGGGGATTGCTATCTCCCGCTTAGAGAAAAGGGGACTGAGACACTAAGAAATTAAGTGATTTGCTCAAGGTTAGAAGCCCAGAACTTTTAAGAGCTGAAAGAGACCTCAGAAGCCATCTAGCCCCACGTAGTCCCAACAGGTATGTGGTCATCAAGGCTGATGATCGAACACTACTAGGTACAAGGAACTCACAAGGCAAGCCTTCCTGTCAGTCAGCTCCAGGTCTTAGAAAGCTCTTCCGTATGTTAGGCTTAAATGTGCCTCCCTGAAATTTTTATTCACTGAGCTCTGCCCTCTAGGGCTACAAAAAATAAATGTAATTCCTTTCCCAAATAACCACCTTTCAGATACTTAGATTCCCCTCCTAGTCTCCTCTTCTAGACATTAAACCAACCCAGTTACAAAAGAACCTTCTAACCTAATGAGATGATGTGTATAAATATAAATTGTTCCTCTTAGTGCTCCTTACAAAGGCTACGAAATTCCATGTTGGGGGGGTCTCCCTTAACCTAGACCATCACCGACCCAGGAAAGCCTCTCTGCCTTGAGATTTCATTCCCACACCCAGAAAAGTCAGCAATTAACAATGGCCTAGGTTGCTTTTCCTTTTTTATTCTCAGCACAGAAAGAATTAACTAAATCACTAAAGGAGAGCAAGAGCCTAGTTATACAAAGGGGTCTCAATATCACTTTTACATTCAAAAATAGATACCAACAAATTAGAGTCACCAACGAGGCTCTGAACATTGTAGGTGTTCAATAAATGGTGCTGACGATTGAAAAGCCTAGAAAACAGCCCTGAGGATCATAGATCAGGCTATGTCGTCACCTCAATCTGGGCAGCTTGAATCTCTTAAGTAACTGAACATGCTTATTATCTTTCTCTGGCAACAATGCCAGAAATAATATCTTCCGCCAATCTGATTTTCTTTCCTTCATTAATCATGACTTAGTCAGCAAGCATTAAAAAGGTGACAAAATTACACAATGCCAGAGACCTCCTGATTGCCTTCCTCCTCCTCCTCGTCCTCCTCCTCTTCCTTCTCTGATTCATCTGTCACCTCCTCCTCCTCCTCCTCCTCCTCTTCCTCTTCCTCAAACCCATCCTCATTATCCAGCTTGAACAGCGCCTGCCGCTTCTGGCGCTCCTCAAGCCTTCGGAGTTTCATTGCTTCCTGGAGTTTTGCTTTCAGCACCTGGAGCTTCTCACCTGAGCAAGGATGAATAATATAAGTACATCAGACATGTTACAATGGATCTTTCTAAACACGCAATTTCAGGTAACTAGATTCATATGGCAGTGCTGCTTCTAAAAAGAAAATGGGAGACTCTGTTGCCTTCTTTTTACAAAGGTGGGGCTTCTTAAACTGATGCTTCACTTCTAGGGGCTAAATACAAAGCACAAAATTAGTGAATCAGAGGATCCAAAGAGTCACAAAACCACAGGGTTGGAGAGACCCGGCATTTATCTAGAGCAAGCCCTATCTGACACAGAAATTCTCTCTACGGTATACCTGACCAATATATTTTGTCTCCCCCCCATCAGACTGTGAGCTTTTTGAGGGTAAAAACTAGCTTTCTTTTTATAAACTGTATCCCCAGCCCTTGGCACAATGCCTGGAATATAGGAGGTGCTTAAGAAATGTCTATCGAATTGGATCTGTCAAGGGGAGAACCCTCAAAAGATCACCAAGCTCATTACCACACCTCTGGGCAAAGCAGGACAGAGAGATTTCCTAGCATATTTCCGGGGAAAGAGGTCTGGAGTATGGGGCTAGTCGAGTGCTAGCTGCTGTCATGGGCCAGGACCACATCCTAGGCACTGTCAAATTCCATAAAATTATTTGGGGAAGAACTCGGGGCCCTGGGGGTAGGTGGCCCCAAAGGAGAAGAAACAAAATCAGTCACACTGCAATCAATGGAAACAGGATTCAAATGAAAGCAGATTGATAGGATGTTGTACCCAGGAATACTTTATTCCCTTAACAAGATTAGCAGAACAGATGAGGTTGCAGCGGAAAGAGGACTAGACTGGAGTCAAGAGACCTAGGTTTGCATCCTGGCTCTGCCACTAAGCTTACCATGTTTCTTGGGCAAATCATCTCCCCTACTTCATCTGAAGCTTCAGGTTTCTCATCCGTAAAATGAGGAGCTTAGCCTAGATGATCCTGAACTCTTCGCATCCTTTAACTGTGATATTCCCAAACTCCCCAGTGCAGGGCCACAACAGCATCAAAGATCTCCTAACAGATGGCATTTTCTTTAGAGGACTAAAAAATGCCCCGAAACATAAGAACTCCATAAATACCTGGCTTTGCATAGCTCACTCCATCTAATTTCTCTGTTGCCAAAGTCAGGGGGACCACATCAGCCTTCAGTTCTTCCTTGCCATCGGCACCCGTTTCCTTCACTATAATGTTCAGGTTCATCTTTCGTTCAGACACAGTTTGGACCTTGGCCATGGGACACGCGTGCTTCCAGAAACGCTCCTTCAAAGCTTCCAGTTCTAAACCAAAACCCCCCATTCACTGTTTAGTTTTAAGCCCAAAGGGCTTCTTTATCAGTAAAGAGCAAAACAATCAATCAGCTAATTAATCTTGTTAATGCTGCTACTCTGTAGCAGCACTGGTAAATGTTTTTGTAGGAGACATTAAAATATATGTATGTAGGTGTGCATGTATGTTGGATTTTGCCTTACTAAATTCTGTTGAATCCTCCAGTTCTGATGTTACTTCCCTGTTCTGCCTTCAAAACATGTTACACTACTCCAACAGCTCCCACCAACACTACTTCGCTAACGTGGACCGAACAAATTCTGTTGAACAAGAAATACTGCATAACAGATATGCTCACAAATTTAGTTAGCAGCCAATCTACTGAAGAAAATACTGGTAAATGGCCAAATTCTAAGAACTATGGAATAAAGGACACAAATCTAAATCTTGTGGATTAAACTTCCTGGTTCAGCCAGAAGACCAATTTTTTTATTACCTCTATTAGGTCATCAGGTCATCATCATCATCATCATTGCACTGGTAGAACAGGTGCCCAGGAGGTACACCAGCCCTGGCTAAGTCCTACACCAAAGCCCCCCAGGCCAAGGCCACAGCAGCTGTGAGAATCATCTAACTCCATGGAACAAGATGCCTCCAGCCGGTACCCCCTGCAATTTTGTGTGTTGGCTTCCCCCTCTAGATTTTAAGCTCCTTGAGGGCAGAGACTATCTTCACTTTTCTTATTTGTATCTTCAGTGCTCAGCAGTGCCTGGCACATAGTTGTCACTTAATAAATGTTTACTGAATTGAACTGAAGCAGCGCTATGGAGGTAAGGAGCTGGAAGGAATCTTTTCTGAGGTCAGCTCTGTACTAAGAGAAAGGTCCCAGGACAAACTACAAATGCACCTAGGAAGCACTCAGAATTACTTTCTCAATTACCACTAATACTAGCTTAGCAACCTTCTATGTACAATTCCTTATAGATCTCTTCAGAGCCTACTAAAGACATCTCCCATTAATGGTGCACCAAGAAGTACATTTTAGCATGCTGATTTTTAGTATCATAATATCAAGACTATCTTTAGGATACATGCATAACAGTGACTCAAAATTTATCCTTTCCCCTCCCATTCTTCAACTCAGTTTATTATTGTTTGCGGATACAACGTATTCCCAACATTGGTTTTATATTATTAAAAAAAAGTAGGGGCAGCTGCCCTGAAGTCAGGAGGACCTGAGTTCAAATCTGGCCTCAGACCAAACACTTGACACTTACTAGCTGTGTGACCCTGGGCAAGTCACTTAACTGCATTGCCTAGCAAAAAAAAAAAAGTACACTTTTGCCTTCTATATATGAATAGTCTTCCACTATACTAAGGGTTTGGATGTATGAATGTGATATTCCTGAACCCCTCAGTACAGGGCCACAATAGCACCAAAGATCAGCTAACAAGAGGAACATGGCTTCCCAAGTAAGATTATACCTGTACTTGCTAACAGGTTTGGGAACTATCTATTGATTTCAGTGATTCCTGCTTCCCCATCTAAAATCATAGATATTCGAGAGTTGTTTGCATTAGCAATATCTAAAGTGGAAGAAAACCCACTACTATTCAGAAGAGGGCAAGGCCCGGATCAAAGGATTACCTCTATTGGTTTCAGGCTCATCGAGTATCACAAAAGAATCTTCATCAGCCCCCAACCTTGGCTTAATGGAGAGATCTACTCCCAGTTGCTGAAGTTTATCCAGTGTGACCTTCCTTCCTTTTTCTGATGGAACTGTGGCTGTTACCGTAGCTTGCTGCCTGACCTCAGCGACCTTCCCCTTTGTTTCGTTAGGATCCTGTAGCTCTTTCTCTTCCTCCAGAACACTGAGTTCGAGTGCTACAGGGGCCCTAGCCTCCGTCTGTTCCAGCCCCTTACTAGTGAAGACGCTGGATTGCTGCTGACGCTCTGAAACGTCCTTGAATGAAGGGCTCATAGTGGCCTCCATGTCTTCCTTCTGTCCTCGATCCCCATAACATCCTGGCTCATCTTTTGTCATATCTTCACAAGCAGGCTGGTCAGCAGAGTCAGCAGAGGTCTGGGGAGGGTCAGGAGCTAAAGGAAGAGGGCTGCTCTCACTTTCTGGTTCAAGGCCTGTCATCTGGTTAGAGCCTCTGGTGTGGCTGGCATTACTGCTATCACTTGGGTTAATGGTGGTGCTGGTCTCTTTGCTGAGGTTTGCCTGATACTTAGATGACCTGTCAGGAGGGAAACAGCCTGAGGTGAATCCCATTCTCAACGTGACATATTCTCAACCCTTAATAGAAGTGCTCTGTGGTCATTATTTCACATTATCCACAACTCTGTAAGGAAGGCAGGGAAGGAAATATCATTCTCACTTTACGGATGAAGATGAAATAACTCGCCCAACTAGGGTGACTCAGCTAATAATACAAGGCCAAATCAGGCCTCAAAAACCAAGGCTGGTGCCACTGATCCAGGGTGCTTTCCATTAAACCATGCAGGCTTTCAGAAATTTTGAGAATTTTTTATTTGGGACAAAGGCTGGGGGTGAGAAGAAACTGTTTACCCTAAAAACTGGCTCCTCAAACTAGTGTGTCTAAGAAACATCCAGTCACGTAAAAAGAAAGTGCCCTTACTTCAGCAGTGCCATGGCATTTCCCAGGCCAGAAGGTCTCGGCTTGCGTTTGAAGAAGTCGTGAATGGTTTTATTTTCAGGCATGTGATAGGGAAGAGAGAGTGCAGACTCTGCCGAAGGGAATAAAAGCAAAAAAGGCAGTCAAAGACCGAAGCAAATGCACGGTGAGTAATCACTTACTAACAAAACTCCACTAGCCAACAGCAAGCGGACACAAAGGACATGATCATTCCAACAAAGGGAAGGTCTGGAGACAAAGAATCTTCCTTATGGAGAAGCTAAGGTTACTGCAGGTCTAGCAACGTGTTCAGTTTATACTAAGAGGCTAGGAGTTTCACAACAGCGACTCTTTTTACCACAATCCCCCGAGGCTTGAAGACCACAGTCACAGAGTTTGAAGATCTCAAAGGCCCTCTACTCTCACTTTACTTGAGGCATAAATTCCCACAACAACATGTCTGCCTAACAAGCAGTCATCCAGCTCCAGCTTAAGTACTTCCAGTGATGGGGAACTCACTACCTCTCAAGACAGCCCATTAAACTTTTAGATAAGATAGCCCATTTAGACTTTTTCTGATTATTAGGAAATTTTTTCCTATACTGAGATTAAAATCTGCCTCCTGTAATGCCAACACAAGGGTCTCTGGAGCTAGGCAGCCTGATTGCTCTTCTATTGCACTAGACAAACCCTTCAGATACTGAAAGATGATGATTATGTGTCCCCTTATCCAGGTTAAAAATTCACATTTCTGTAACTATTCCTCACTGGACAAGTATCCTGGTCGCATGCTACTGGGTACTCTCCAGCTTGTCCATCTTTCTCCTAAAATGTAATATTCAGAACTGAACCTAAAATGTGAACGGACCAAGGCTGGGTACTGAGGGACCACCCCTCCCTGGTTCTGAAAACTAACATTAATACAGCCTAAGACCACATTAGCTTTTTTTGGCCAAATCATATTGAACTCACAAAAAGACCCAAGTCTTTTCTATTTGACCTGCTATTAAGCCATGTCTCCTCTACCCCAGGTTTCTGCAGCTGGATTTTCGAATGCTGAGTACTTTTATCCCTATTACATTTAATATTGTTGGATTTGGTCATTGTTTCTGCCTTTTAAAATCCTTAGGAATTCCAATTCTATTATCTAATGCAGGAGCTCACGGATTTTTTTTTTTTTGCTCAAGGTATAATATTATTCTTTGCGGCAAGAAATCACACATGCATGTGAGACTTGCACATGCACATAAGAATGCAAGTGTAAAGTTAGAAAATACAAGTGTAAAGTTAAAACACTTTGTGGGAGATGGCACATTGGATTATAAGATCACACTCCATTCAGTTTGTGGCACACCTAGAGCACCACCCTGACTTGCCCTTCAAGAACCACTGATCCCAATGAGTTCTAGAATTATATGAAGTTAAAGCTAGAAGATCACAGTATTCAACTCTTTTATTTTATAAGTGAGGAAACTGATGCTCAAAGAGCTTAAATGACTCGGTCAGGGCACAGAGCAAGTGAGTAGCAATGTTAAGACAAGCACTAATTTCCTGATTCCCAGTCCAGTGTTCCTTCCTCTACACAGAGGCAACAAGGTATGGTGCTGAGGATTAGATCTGAGACTCAGGTGACCTAAGTTTCATACGCACGTGTTTACGCTTATTGCGTGACCATGGGCAAGTCATAGCTTTGTGAAGCAATGGCATACATCAGAAAGAACACTAGATTAACATTTAGGAGAAAGATCTGGATTTGAATTCTAGCTCTTACTGGCTATGTAACCTTAGGCAAATCACTTCAATTCCCTCCGCCTCGGTTTTCTCCTCCATAAGAAGCAATGTGATAATAAGTCATATTTGCCAGTAAGGGGAGTGGGGCATCCTTGTAAATATTACTTGTACTCTCTACCTCACAAGGTTGTTTTGAGTGAGCAAAGTGCTTGGCAAACCTTAAGGTGCTAAATAAATGTGAGTTATATAAATTACTGTACTCTTCCTCCCAGCTTCATGCCATCCACAAACTTAATAGGTGCCAACAAGTTACTGATAAAAATAAAAATACTGAGCAGATAGTATAAACTAAGTTTAGACCTAAGAATGTCAGAAACATCCCTTGAGCCAAAACTGATCTCCTTACAAAGACATCACTTGTGTTTTCCACAAAGTGCAATGCATTAATAACATTACCTCGAATAAGGCGTTGGGTCTCACTATGTAGTCTTTTTATAGCTTCCTTACTTAGCTTGGCCGCCTTCCTCTCCTTAAAGAGAAAAGAAACCTATGTTGGTGCTTTGCATAAAGATGGATGTTTCATCCTGAAAGAGGCTTTTCTTTCCAAGGAAACAAGGAGGAAAGGGAATGGGGGAGCAGGACTATTATAAGACTCAGTACAGAACAAACATGAGGAGGGAGAAATGAACAACTCAATGGGAAGAAATCAAAGGGAACACGGCTTCTGAGCATTACTTCACCTTTCTTATCATTCCGTGTGACAGCTCCTTTTCATCTTCAAATGAACAGCCCCCACTTTCCAAAGACAGCTCCTTTTTCTAAAAGACAAGACAGCAAAGTAATCATCTAAAAGAGAAAATCTAACATGACGCAGGGAAAAGAGCCCCGGCCTGAGTGTCAGGAGGCCTCGGCTCTAGGCCCAGCTCAAGCACAGACTCATCATTCAACCTCTGACATATCAGATTCCTCCTCTGGTTGCCTCCTCTGTAAAATGAGGTGGCCAGACCAGGTAAGTGAAGGAAACTAGGTAGTACAGTAATTAGAGCACCAGGCTTCAAGTCAGAAAGACCTGAGTTCAAATCTACCAGACACTCACTGGGCAAGTGGCTGAACCTCAGTTTGCCTCAATTTCCTTACCTGTAAAATGGGAATGATGACAGCATCTGCCTCTCAGAGCTATTGTGAGGATCAAATAAGACAACAATTGTAAAGTGTTTAGCATAGTGCCTGGCACAAAGTAGGCTCTATATCAATGTTAGTTATTGCCAGCTACCAGATGGTCTCTGAGAGCCCTTCCAGGTCCTATGTGCCGTAGTTCTTTTCCATAACGAAAGAGATCAAACGTCTAAGCAGGCGAAGAAGACACGCTTCTTACCAGAAAGTTTTGAGCACAGATTTGTTTTGTGAACCCAGGCAGATCGGACACTGTATTCAGACTGAACTAATTATTTAATAGGTATAAAATCCTCAAAGAATGTCAAGTTGCTTGGATCCCACACATTCATAAGAATGCTCAGAAAATAAATTTGATGCCTTGAACAGGGCTTACAATATAATAAGCATTCAACAGCAGTTCCCTAAAGCACCCCCTCTCCTCCAAATGCCTCTTATGCTTCCAAGGAAATCAGAAAAACCTCTGTAGCAGGCAATATGGTGAAGTACATAGAGTACTTGACTTGGAGTCAGAAGATTTGGATTCAAATCCATCTTCTGATTCTATGAGCTCTGTAACCATGGGCAAGTCTGTTTCTTTATCTACAAAATGGAGATAATAATATATGTAGTACCCACCTCCTACGTCACAGAGTTGGTGTGAGGCCCAAATGAGGTAATGTACTGGAAAAGGCTTCACAAACAGTAAGGCCCATATATGAGAAGCTAAGTGACTTGCCCAAGGTTGCAGGGCTAGTATGTGTCACAAGGTGGAATCCAAGTGTCCTCAACTCCAAGACTGATTCTTGTCTACCATGCCATACATGTCAGTAATCACCACTAGTGTGTCTGCTTCAGGGGGCTCAGGGAAGAGCTGGTCTTACTGCCATTTCCTCAGAGTTCTCTGAGAGTTGTCCCCTCTTGACCTTACCTGTGTGCTTGGGTATCTGTAGTCTATGTTTTTGTTAGGAGAAAAAAAAAAAACCTAAACAAACCCAAATCTGTTCCATCCAGGGCTGTGAGCTTCACACCCCTGGCTGGAATTCAACACCACCTTTCCACTGCTTCCTACTAGAGTATGTGTGATTTACAAACCAAATTGGGGAAAACATCCTAATGACCATCCCGTTCCCATGGGAGAATTTGAACATTTTTACAGAATCTGAAGCAACACTTGCTATCAGTCAGTCCTAATATGGCAATACTACCTCAGCTCCAGTTTCCCGACGGGTTAGCATGTCTGTCACCTGTACAACAGTTTCCAAAATTAACAACTGCTGAAAAACCTAAATCAATCAGCACATGATTTTCTTAAGTTAAAAAAAAAATCTTTATCAACATCCAACTCTAAGCTAAGGAGGGAAAACAAAGGCTGGGAATGATGGGAAGGCCTGGTTCTATTAACCCTTTACTCGCCTTGTGCTTTTTGATTTTGCCTTTCACAGAAGCTCGTATTGATTCTAATGATTCTTCATCTTCCGGTGGCGGATCATTTTCTTCCTCCAATCCAGTCTCAAAAAGGTCACTGTCCCCAAGAAGACAGCCACTATCATTGAACAGTTGTTTGGTTTCACCGTCCTGTGTGACATTACAAAAAAACTAAATGAAACAAAAGCAAAAACAAAACCCATGTTCTGCTCATTCTTCAATTTAACATTATCTATTGTTTATTCATTTAAGATTCATGCCTCCACCTACCTCTGAAAAGGATTTTGAGGTGATCACGTTGATATTCTGAAAACGGACAACAACTCTGATTCTGCCAGAGTGAAGAATTATTTCAATTGGTTCACAACATATACCTACCCCCGACACGGAAAGCTCTATCTGCAAACAACTGCCCAAAATTTACTTAGAAATTAGTGAGGGCTTTTAGAGAACTGAATCATCTGTATTGAGTGCTTACTTTTAAAACTGATTAAGGATGAATTTTGACTAAGCAAACAAGATCACTAATTGCTGGAAGCATGCTAATTCACATGAGAAGTATAAAAAAATCCTCCTCTTTCATTTCAAACTTAACTTGTGCTCTTCAATCCAAACACTAATTGTCTATTATATTAATTGTTCATATTTACACAGCACTTGAGAGTTTACAAAACCTTTCCTTAAAATATCATGTGATATAAGAATTATTATCCCCCATTTTGCATATAGGGAAACTGAGGTCCTGAAAGGTGACACAATTTGCCCAGTGGTACAGCAAGGACTAGGGCAGCTGGGTGGTACAATATAGAATGTTGGGCCTGGAGTCAGGAAGACTTCTCTTCCTGAGTTCAAATCCAACCTCAGACACTTATTAGTTTACGTGACCCTGGACAAGTCACTTAACCCTGTTTGCCTCAGTTTCCTCATTTGTAAAATGAGCTGGGGAAGGAAACGGCAAATCACTCCAGTATCTTTGCCAAGAAAACCCCAAATGGGGTCACGAAGAGTCAGACACGACTGAAAAACTACTGAACAATAACAACAAGAGCCAGGACTAGAACCCAGGTCCTGTGATTCCAAGTCCAGTGCCTTTTTCACTATTCCATCTGTCTTTTCACATTGTGCTAGGTCATGAAGGGGAAAGATATACAGAACATATAGTCCCTGTCTTTAAGCAGTGAAAAATAAAATACGGAGATAGGTCATTAAAATACAAATTGAATATATTAAACACACCCTAGAAATATCTGGATGGCCTTTAAAAAAATACCTCATTTTTATTTTCCTTTTTTTTCAGACGACTAATCACTTCCATCTTTTTGGCTTCTTTCTCAAGCCTCCTCTGTGATCTCCCTTTTGTTTTCCCTCCAGCATCTTCTTTAACCCGAGTATGTTCTTTAAACCTTTTCCTGGCACCTGCTGGTGAAGTCAAAGACTTCGGGGATTGGGAACCCAGATCCGAGGTACTTTCAGCCAAAGGAGCCATCACCCGGCTGTCAAAGTTCTTCTGATACGGTGGCTCCCCAACGTCACTCTCATCACTGTCCTTCAGAGCCTGGTAAATCTTTCGGGCTTTTCCTTTTTTCCTTGCATATATGTTTTCTTTATTCTCCTCACTTTCTACCTCTGTGTTGCCATTGTCAGCTTTCTTAGGAAGGACCTCTCTGTCATCTTCTTCACTGTCACTGTCCTGCAGGAGGAACTTGTTATGTTTCAATTTCTTACTCACAAAGATCTCTTCATCTGAGTCTGGAATAAACGAAAGATGAAAGACTGTTACTCGGTCACTTGGACTTGTCCCCATCCCCCCTAGCAATGTTCATCTGCAGAAGTGGATGGTTAGGATGTGTCAGAGATTTATTTCAGCTTGTGAAATCTTGCAACTACCAGTAAAGGTTTATTTTAGCACAGCAAATCGAGCCTTATCCACATTATGAAAACATTTTCCTGAACCTAACATAGCTTTCACATATTGAGGAATGTAATTATCCACACTTTAACAGCTCAGTGTAGAAAACATTTCTAATCTGTATGAAATTTTACAATTCTGACACTGTAGCTGGAATGAGTTCATCCAAATATGTTTTGTAAATCATGGAATTTTAGAGCTGGAAGGGACTTTAGAGATCATCTAGTGCAACCCCCTCATTTATATAGAAGAGGAAACAGCAGCCCAGAGAGGGGAAGGGACTTGCCCAAGATTACATGAGGTAGTGGTAAGGCTGGGACTAGAATTTAGGCCTCCTGATGCCCAGCAATCTAATCCAATCTCTAGATTCCCAGAAACCTATACATACCCGTCCAATCAAGCAAAATGTATATGGACATCCTCCAAATGCAATTTCACATCTAATGTCAAGTCAACTCAATTCAATTAAATAAACATTTATCAAGTTCACACTATTGTGCTCATTACTAGGGATGCAAATACAAAAATGAAACAGCTCCTACCCTCAATGAGCTCATGCTCTTCTGGAGGGATACAGAACGCACTGAGAGATTTTGGTACAATTTGAGGATTGAAAGCACTAACAACTGGTAGGAACAGGAGAGACACGGCAAAGAAGGAGCTCCCCTGAGCTGAGTCTTAAAAAAAGACAAGGATTCTGATGGGCTGAGAGGAGGAAAGAAGGAATTACAGGCACAGAGGGCAAAGAGCTTAGGTGAATACACGGAGGCAGGAGGCAGACTGATGAGTTCAATGCACATCCAGCAGTCCAGTTTAGCTAGAAGAAAGATGTGACACAAGCTTGGAAAGGTAAGCTCAAGTCAAGTTGTGCAGAACATTAAATGCCTGCTTGAGCAATCTGTATTTTAGCCTAGAGGCAACAGGAAACCAGTAAAGGTTTGGGTCAAACCCTATGCCTTTATTAAGACTATTTTAGCATCTATGTAGAGAATAAATAGGTGAGATTAGAAACAGAAGGATCAATTAGGGGACTACACAGTAGTCCAGAAAAAAGAGGGCTGGAACTAGGGTAGTTGCAGTATGACTAAGAAGACATATTTAAGAAAAGATGGGCAAGTTGAGGCAACTAATAGGAGGTGGGAAGAGGGCAGTGATGGGGACGAATCTAAGATGACTCTGAAGACAGGAAGCTGGGTAACTGGGAAGATGGTGGTGTCCTCGGCAAAAAAAAAAAAAAAAAAAAAAAAGAGAGAACCCTATCCACGCACCAAGTGAGCTCTGGAGGTTTTACCTGTGAAAACAAGGGATCGGACAATATCACAAACCTCTTTCAATCAGGGGTGTGCCTTTTGTGTTGGAATGGCCCGGAGATCCTGTTTCACAGCTGCTCTGCCCACTGTCTGAATCAGTTTCTTCCTTTGTGTTCAGTTTGGGATCTTCAACATCGAGGTGAAGCTAGAAAATTGGAGTAAATTTTTAATTAACTTGTTAGCCAAGCAGCTCTCCTGACAATGTGATAGATGACAAATACCTACTTGGGTATTGTTGTAATGCTGAATTTACAGTTAACTGTTAGTAAATTGTTCGAGGAAAAAAAAAAGTTTAGGACCATCATATTGGGTTAAGATAGCAACAATGAAAGTCACAATATGGTAGAATAAAAAGGACATCAAGTAATAGAGACCAAAATGTATGGCTAGAAATACAAAACATTTCCCTAAGGCAACATAAAAACCAAGCCCCACTCAGTTTTACTTGTCCATAGGCACTGATGACTGGACAAAATAACCAGTTCTCTGCCTGGAAGGCAGCTCACCAGTTCTGTTCACCTGTGCTCATTTTTTTTGTTTTGTAGGACTGGTCAAGTCCTGGCCATCAGACCACTCGTGAACTTCATATTTCTCAAAACCCTGCTACCTATATCCTTTCACCAGCATCAATATAAGATGAGCCTTGGGGTCTGTCTGTGAATGATCACAAACCCTTATGATTACCTATGAATTTATCAGACTGACTTCAAAGGTCCATGTATTGACTTCTTGGTTTTCTGTTGTGTAGATGCTCTCTACTCTTCTTTCAGTTTAAGTCTTTCCAAGCTTCTGTATATTCTTCATACTCATTTCTCAAAGCATGGTAATATTCTACAACAATCATATAACGCAGTTTAACCATTCCCCAATCAACCAGCAATTATTTTGTCTCCAGTTTTTTACTACCACAAAAAGGGCTGCTATAAATATTTTGGTGTATGTTGGGTCTTTCTGTCTTTGATCTGAGCAATAAGGCAGCACAGTAGATAGTGCACAGAACTTAGACTCAGGAAGACCCAAGTTCAAATCTTTCTCCAGGAACTACCTAGTTGTGTGACCCTGGGCAAGTCATTTAGCAATCATAACTATTCATGTGAAGGAGATGTCATCAGTCATAAATGGAAGACAGCAGAACGAATTAGAAATCAGATTCGAACAGTATGTTATTTACAGGAAACACTCTTGAAACAAAGATACACACAGAGTTAAAATCAGGGGCTGGAGCAGAATCTATCACTTGTCAGATCTCAGAAAAAACAAAAACAAAAATAGACCTAATTAAAAAAGATAGGCAGGAAAACTACATTTTGCTAAAAGGTGATGATGAATTAGTATCAATACTGAACTGCACCAAATAGTATAACAGCTACATTCTTAAAAGAAAAGTTAAATGAGTTACAGGAAGAAATAGACACTAAAACTCTAATAGTGAGGAGACTTCAATTTACCCCTTCTCAAACCTAGATAAATTTTATAACCAAAAAACAAACGAAAGTTAAAAGCCTGAAGAGAATTTTAGAAAAGTTAGATATGACAGATCTCTGGAGAATATCAAATAGGAATAGAAAAGAGTATACCTATTTCTCAGCTATACATGGTACCTTTAAAAAAGTTGACCATGTATTGGGGTATAAAAACATCACAAACAAAAGCTGAAAAACAAAAATACTCAACACATATTTTGCCAACCATAATGCAATAAAAATTAGATTCAATGAAGAGCCTTTGAATCAAAAGTTAAAAATTAATTGGAAATGAAATAACTTAAGCCTAAAGAATGAGTGGGTCATAGAAACAAGCAATAATTTTATTAGATAATGACAACAGTGAGATAACATACCAAAATTTGTGGGATGTAGCCAACACTACCAGAAAAAAAAGATCAATGAATTGACCATGGAAGGAGATACAAATATATAAATATATACATACATATATGACATTATCTCTGTCCTCATGAAGTTCATAATCCAGTAAGAGAAATAAGATATATATACATGTAATACAAATTATGTAGTATAGTGGAAAGTGTGTTGGTTTTATAGTCCGAAATTGTGTTTGAATCTTAGCTCTGCTATTTATTACATGTGTTATCTTCAGACTACCACTTGACCTTCCTGGGCTTATTATCCCTCCATTTTATTCTCTTATACTTTTCCTTCTCTTTTTTCCCTATTCCCTCTTTAAGAGTATGCATTGCTTCTGACTAATACTTCCCTTGATCTACCCTCCCTAGTAATCCTCCCTTTTCTTTTACCTTCTTTCCCTCTTAGGTAAGCTGAGTTTCAGTATTCAACTGTGTGTGCTTGTATTTTCTTTCTTCCTTTAAACAGTTCAAAAGAGAATGACATTGGAGTCTCATCTGTTCACTCCTACTGCTTTCTCTTTGTTGTATAAACTTCTCTTTGCACACCCCATTTATGTGAAATAATTTCTCCCATTCTTCCTTTCCCTTCCTTCCTCTCCCAGTGCATTCTTCTTCCCCACTCTTTCCATTCCTCTTTTGAGATCATCCAAACATAACAGAATCACACCCAGGCCCTCTATCTAATAAAGATATCCTCCTATCATCTCTGATGATGATAAAGTTCTGAGAGGCTACATGTATCACCTCCCCACATAAGAATGTAAATACTTTAACCTTGTGATTTTTCATTCATTACCTTTTTTTATGCTTCTTTTGACTGCTATGTTTGTACGTCCAATTTTCTACTCAGCTCTAGTCTTTTCATCAGGAATGCTTAGAAGTCCTCTATTTCATTAAAAGATACATTTTTCCCCCTATAGATTTAAAGTTAATTTTCCTGGGTAGATTATCCCAATGTTCCACTTCATTTTAGTTAGGGCCAATGCACTCATTTTGGACTTCTTTGGCTTCTCCAACATGCCCCCAGTAAAATCATCACTGTGAAATGTCATCATCTTGCAAGATCTAATCAGCCTAGTTACTCATGCTTCATCAGTATCCTCTGGCCCTCTAATTGGAAGGTGGAGCCACAAACTCCTTCATTTAAGGAGAGGGGACAGGACAGACCTCTCACAAATCTCCTCCTTTCCCACCTGGCTGCACTCATTTTGGAATTCTTCAGCTTCACCACCATGCCCCTGTGCTGGATACCCCACCTCCTCTACTTTCCAGCTTTCATTTGTGTGTTGTCTCCTCATGTTAGATTGTGAGCTCTTTTAGGACGAGGACTATCTTTTTTATGTTTGTGTCTACAAATGCTTAGCACGATGCCTGGAATATAGTAGGCATTTAATGTTTATTGACTAAATGACTACTGGTTGCAAACCCATTTCCTTTACTTTCCAGAATATTGTTCTAAGATCTGCATTCCTTTAAAGGGACAGCTGCTAAATCTTGTGTGATCCTAACTGTGGCTCCTTGGTACTCGAATTCTTTCTGGATGCTTACAGTATTTTTTTTCCCCTTAACCTAGGAGCTCTGGATTTTGGCTATAATATTTCTGGGAATTTTCATTTGGGTGTTCCTTTCTTTCAGTAGGTGACTGGTGGACTAACTTAATCTCTACTTTACCCTCTGGTTCTAAGATATCTGGGCAATTTTCTTCTAGGAATTCATGAAATGAGATGTCCAGGCTCTTACTACTATTGCTGTTCATAGCTTTCAGGTACTCCAATAATTCTTAAATTTGTTCTCCTCAATCTGTTTTCCAGATCAATTGTTTTCCTATGAAATACGTCACATTTTATTCTTTTTTTCCAGTCTTTTGACTCTGTTTTGCTATTTCTTGATATCTCATGGAGTCATCAGCTTCAATTTGGCTAAATCTAATTTTCAAGGAATTATTTTCTTCAGTAACATTTTGTACCTCTTTTCCCAAGCTATTAATTCTCTTTTCATATATTTCTTTCCTGGCTCTTGCTTCTTTGCCATTTTTTCCTCTATTGCTCTCATGTGGATTCTTTTTTTGGGGGGGGGGCAACCAGGGTTAAGTGACTTACCCAGGATCACACAGCTAGTAAATGTCTGAGGCCAGATTTGAACTCAGGTCCTCCTGACTCCAGGGCCATGCTGTATCCACTGAGTCACCTAGCTGTTCTATCATGTGGATTCTAAAATCATTTTTTTAATTTTTGGGGGGGAAAAAAAATTCTTCCAAGAATTTTAATTGAACTTGTGTCCAAGCTGCATTTTTCTTTGTGGCTTTGCTTGCAGATTTTTTTTTTCTAGTCAACTTCTTTTTCTGGGTTTGTGTCTTGAGCTTGGTGTCTCCATAATAGCTCTTTATGGTCAGGTTCTTTTGTTGTTGTTTGCTCAGTTTTTCAGTCTAATTGACTTAGGATTTTGTGTTAGCGCTAGGCCCTGAATACTTCTGGCCTGAGCTTCTGTCCTCTTACATCTTTCTGGTGCTGGGAGCTCATAAACTCTTAGTGCTCTGAATGTAGTGTGATCAGAAGGATAGAAGATGAGGTTCCTGTTCACTGGCCTCCTAGTCTGAGTTTTGTAATTTCTTGACCCAGGTTGGGGTCTGTTGACTTGGGCATGGTTGGGAGTTTTAGTAGACTGCTATTGAATTCAGCCACTATTATGAGCTCATTGAGTTTTGCAGGTTCAGAGCAATTTAACTATATGTTTCCCTTAGGTCTGGGACGCTACACTCTGTTTCTGAAATCAAAGCCATACTGCAATCATGTGCTTCCCAGAACTTGTTCCTTACTCAATAGGCAGCTAGGACCAATGCTCAAGATTGCTCCCCTGCACTATGAATCTATTACCTGGAACTGGATAGTGGGCTACAGAACGGCCAGATGGCACACATTCCTATATCCACAGCTTGTTGAGGAATCCCCTGGGATCTCTTTCTGCCCCATGTTTCCTTACATGGTGCCCTGTTTCATTCTCTACACATACTCTTGACCAGCCCTGTCTCCAGTGCCTGCAGATCTCTTCTCTAATGCACCCAAGGTTAGAAAAAAGTCACTTACCGTGACTTTTTCTTGGTTTTCTTGATGAGGATTTGGTACAGAACATTTTCTAGATCTCTGTCAAGGAGATGTGATGGATGAGCTAGACTCCAATGCTTCCTCTCACTCTACTATTGTGACTCCACCTCTCACTGGTAACTTTGGAGAAAGCAATTTCATTATTGATGACAAGAATGCCACAAATTTAAGTAGCTAAGTGAGGCAATGAATAAGAGGTCTGGATTTGGAATCAGGAAAACCTGAGTTTTCTTCTTCTGACACTTACTACTATGTGACCCTAGACAAATCACATCCTCTCTAGCCTCAGTTTCCTCGCCTGTAAGATTGGGATAACAACCTCACCTACCATCCCAGGGATGCTGGGAAGATCAAATAAGAGAACATATTTATAGCACTTTGCAAAGCTTAAAGTGCTGTATAAGTGCTAGATATTGTTATTTAAACCGGCAAACATTTATTGAGTGTCTACTATGTGTGAGGCAGTGTGCAAAGCATCCTGTCCCATTAGCATTCTGTGGACACTACTTAAACTGATGATAGTATCCACAACTTACTATTTAGGCACGCTGTTAACTAAGACCTAAAAGGCTACCTGACTAAGAATAAGAATTTCGGGGCCCTTATCTGCCACAAATAAGCTGTATGACTCAATCTAACTGACTTCACTACTCAATATCAGTTTTCTCTTCTATTAAATAAGAGTACTGGACACAAGTAAGCCATCCTTCAGAAGAAATTTTGTGTCTATGATAATTCATATTAACAAAATAAAAGTGATCAAGGAACTGACCATGCAGTTAAAAAAAGATTAGAAAATGAAAAAATTGGCAAACCTAAAACAAGTACAAAAGAAGCCACTTGGGAAAATTAAAGGATAGAGAAACCTGAGAATAGAAAAATTAGGGTAATGATAGTTTTATTTAAGAGTTAGTTTTTTGATAAGGCTAATAAAATTGATAAATGATTAGCTAACCAGACCAAGAAAGAGAATAAATCAAATCACTAAAAATAAAAAACAAACAAGGTGAATTTACAACAGAGAGGTAATAAAAAAATTTCATTAGAAATTATTCTATGTGATTATGTGTCAGAAAAACTAAGTCAAAAGAAATCATGTATCCAAAAATATGAAATACCCACACAAAACAAAAAATAGAAATATTAAATCATCCAATCTTAGAAAAAAGAAATCAAGCAAGCCATAAATGAACTGCTAAAGAAAAATCCTGAGTCCAGATGGATTTACAAATGAACTCTATCAAACATTTAAAAAGCAATTAGTACCTATGCTATTCTCAAAATAGACAGCAGGAACTGTACCAAACTCCTCTTATGAGACAAAAATGGTCCTGCTACCCAAACCAGGTGGGAAAAAAGGCAGAGAAAGTGAATTAAATAGCAATCTCACTAATGGATACTGATGCAGATTGCAAATAAAATCCTCACAAGATGCCAATGGCAACATATGCAGAAAATAATTCACTATGACCACCTGGACTTGAATCAGGGTAGCAAGTATAATTCAGCATTTGGAAAACATTTAGCATAATCAACCATATAAACTAATAAAAACCATATTTTCATTGAATAAAAGGCCTTTGACAAAATACAGTATTCTTTTATGTTAAAAACCCTAAAAAAGCATAGAAAGGGAAGGGCCCCTCCTATGATCAAGAATAAATATTAAATTTAAAATCATGAAGAGGTATTTTTTTTTTGCAATGGAGAAACTCTAGAAGCTTTCCCAGTACAAAGCTGGGTAAAACAAGGATAGTCTCCTCAAAACTATTTCATATAGTTTTAGAAATGCTAGTTATAGCAACAAATTAAGAGAACAAAATTAAAGCTAATATAATTGTAATATCAACAAAACAAAGTCAAATTATCCTCATTTGCAGATGATACAATAGTGCACCTACAAAAGGCCAGAGAGCTACAGCAAACAATACCTGAGACAATTAACAGTTTTTGCAATATAGCAAAATACAAAATATATTTTTTAAAAAATCATTAGTATCTCTATACAGTACCAATAAAAATCAAGGGAAAATTCCATTAAAGATACAAACCCAACAAAATATCTGAGCTAATCTACAAAACACATGCAAGATTTCTATCAACACAACTACAAATATAAAACACTCTTTACAAAAATAAAGGGAGATTTAAATAATTAAAAAGATATTCAGTGTTCATGAATGATCTATGCCACTAGAATAAAAATGATATTACCTAAATTAATTTACATATTTAATGCTATACCAAATTACTAAGGGAATAGCTTATAGAACTAGGCAAATTAATAATAAAATCCACTTGAAAGACCAAAAAGTCTGGCATAAAAATGGAAATGAGAAAAAGTATGAATAAAGAAGGCATATAATTACTAGATCCCAGACTATATTATAAAGCAGTAGTCATTAAAACTATTTGACACTGGTTTAAAAAAAAAACACTGAAAAGTAGATCAGTAGAACATACTAGACAATCAAGTAACAGAAGCAACTGAAAACAGTAGCTCAGTATTTGATAAACCCAAGGAAATAAATTTCTATGAAAAGAATTCCCTTTCTGACAAGAATTCTTGGGAAAACAGTTTGACAAAAATTAAGTTTAGACTAATTTCTTGGACCAAATACTACAAAAGCTCAAAATGGATATTCAATATAAATGTGAAAGGTCACACTATAGAAAATAAAATTTAAAAATGAAATCAAGTACCTTTCATACTGTGACTAGAGGAAGAACTCAACTAAATAAGGGATAAAGGAGATCATAAAAGATAAAATGGACAACTTTCACTGCTTAAAATTAAAAGGTTTTTAGGGCAGCTAGGTGGCACAGTGGATAGAGCACCAGCCTTGGATTCAAATCACACCTCAGACTCTTAACACTTACTAGCTGTGTGACCCTGGGCAAGTCACTTAACCCCGTTGCCTAGCCAAAAAAAAAAAAAAAGGTTTTTGTACAAATAAAATCAATGAAGATAGAATAAGAAAAAAAAAGTATTTACAGCAAATATCACTTAAAAAAAAGGTCTGAAATCCAATATATAGAAGTAACTGACACAAACATCTAATTATTATTAAATTTCCTAATAGGTCAAACAATATGAACAATTTTCAAATGACGAATCATAGACTTTGACTACATGAAAATAGCCTCCTGCTAATAGTGTGAAGAAATACAAATTAAAACAACTCTGAGGTTTTAGCTCTTACAAGGCAAAAATGGCAAAGATGATAAAAGATCAAAATAGTCAGCGTTGGAGGGATGGTAGGAAGACAGGCACACTGATGAAGACCTGGGAAGTGGTCCAACCACTCTGGATACCATCATCATCATCTTCTTCTTCCTCTTCCTCATTATCATTGCTAGCATTTATATAATGCTTACCATGTACCAGGCACTGTGCTAAATGCTTTACAAATATCTCATTTGATCCTCCCAACAATCCTGGGAGGTAGGTACTATTATTATTCCAATTTTACAGCTGAGAAAACTGAGGCAGACAGAGCAGAGGTTAATTGACTTACCCAAGGTCACTTTAGTGTCTGAGGTCAGATTTGAACTAAGTTCTTCCTGATTCTCAAGCCATGCATTGTATCCACTGTGCCACCTAGCCGCCTATTTGGAGTTATGCAAGAAAAGGGACTGAAATGTCTCTCCGTTTGAACCAGCTTTCCCAAATACTCGGCACCCACCCCAGTGGAATCAAAGATGAAAACAAAGAATCAACATATACCAAAATATTCATGGCAGCACTCTGTCGTCGCAAGGAACTAGAAACAAAATGGGTACCTATCTCTTAGAAATGGTTGAAAAACCTAAGGTATATGTAAGTAATGGAATATTATTGTTCAATACAAAATGGTTAAATTAGAAGCATGGAAAGATCTTTACAAACTGACAGTGCAAAATAAAAACTAAGGAAAATATGCACATAATATATATACATTTACAACAATGTAAATTAAAAGATCACAAAAAATCACTGAAAAGTCAAAGACAATCCAACAGAGCTAATATACAAATATACCTCCAGCTCATGGCAGAAAGGTAAGGAACAAGTAGGACAGAATATTGCAGACGTTACCAGATGGGATCACTTTATTGGGTGTTTTTGCTTATTTTCCTTTTTACAAGGGAGGGGTAAACTGACTAGCATAAAAACCAAAGATTGATAATAGGTACTCTTCTAAAAAGAAGAAAGGACAACATTAGACTAGACTCACAGGTAGGGAACCTTGGGCCTCATTCTGAGCCTATTGGATAACCAACACAAAATCCTTTCAGAATGCTGGTTAGATGGAGCTCACCCCCTACTTTCTAGAAGCAACTAGATACTAAGCATAATTTTATATTTATATTTTAATATATTTTACATATGCTTATGTACATGTTTTCCCCAACAGAATGAAGTTCCCTGAAGCCAGGAACTGTTTTCTTTTTCTCTTTCCATCCATAGTACCTAGTACAGTGCTGTTACATAGCAGGCACTTAATAATGCTTATTTGATTCAGTCAGATCCTGAAATAATTAGAGCAAAGATCAAAGTAATTAAAAAAAAGGATAAAGATGAGTAAATACTATATGGATTTACAACAATTCCAACCCAACATATTTAATAAGTTGTTAGCTCTGAAAGAAAAAATGAAAAACAGAACTGGTGGTAGATTGCTGGATATGGCACTATGAAAACCCATGTTCAATATCTGCCTTAGACATTTAATAGCTGTGTGATCCTGGGAAAATCACTTTGTGTCTAAAGTTCCCACATCTGTAAAATGGGGGCAGTACCTCACAAGGTTCTTGTGAGGATCAAATGTGTTAATATGTAAAGGGTTTGCAAACCCTAAAGTACTTTAATTGTAGATAAAAATAAAGACATAAACTGATTATCACCATTCTTAGAGAAATTTAATTGATATAAAACAATCACCAATACAATAAAACTAGAAAGCTTACAAACAAAGACGGGAAATACTCAACCTCTTTGCCAAGCAGAGACATGGCAGCCAAGTAATACAGGAGCATCTGCAAATTCTTAGGAAAAAGTTCAGATTAGCTCAGAAAACACTGTGAAAGCCTTAGAGAAAAGGAGCCTATAGAAATCCTGATGCGAGACTCAAAAAAATTCTAAAAGCATTTTACAAAACAAGGAGGGAAACAAACATACATAAAATGAAACATATCTGCCAGCATTTTTTACAGAAATATATTCTCACAATCAATTACAATGGAACCACCATAAATGAACTCTAACTCAGTACCAGATGTGCTGGTACTGAGATGTAGATGGCACTCAGGAAAATGAAGTTCTTAATAACAGCTGTACTCACATCAATAAAATAAATAATGAAAGCTACACAATTTTAAAGATAATCTGGAGAAGATATTCAATATATCTCAAGTAAAAGATTCCTTAAAAAAACTGAAAGATTGCAAATGGTATAGATTCAAAAGAACTCAACCAAGAAGACATTAGCAACTACTAAACTATATACCTAATTTCTCAACCCTACAGAATCTTTGATATAGCCACACTTTTTTTTGTGATAGCAAAGAACCGAAAAACAAAGTAGACTGAACAAAATGAAATACTGCTACTGAGACAGTTAGTTGGCCGAATGGATAGAGGGCTGGGTCCGGAGTCAGGAAGACCTGAGTTCAAATGCAACCTCAGATACTTAAGAGCTATGTGAACCTGGGCAAGTCACTTAACCTCTCTGCTTCAGTTTCCTCAACCGTAAAACATGGGATAATAACAGCATCTATCTTCCAGTTGTGAGGATCAACTGAGATAATATTTGTAACAAGATTTGGCCAACAGAAAAGATAATTTAATAGGGATATCTGAAGGCTGTCACATGGAAGAAGGATCAGGTTTGTCTTGCTTAATTGGGGGATAGAACTAAAAGAAATGAGTAGAATTTGGAAAGAGGCAGATTCGATCTCTGTAAAACGGGGGAAAAAACCCCAAACTTTTTAATTAAAGCTATCCAAAACCAGAATGGACTGCCTTGGACTGCTCATATAGAAGTTGGATAACCATTTTTCAGGGAGGTTATAGAGGGGACTCTAGCTCAGGTAAGGTTTGACCTAGTTATTGTCTACCTGTAGCTCTGATATTCCACGTCTTTGCCACGCAGCTGCAAAGAACTAATCACTTAATCTCCTTACGCTTCATTTTCTCATGAAAGGGTTGGACTAGATGACCTTTGAGACTCCATCCAGCTTTAAATCTATGAACCATGTGATCCTATACGGCCTTGCTATTTTCAACAAAACAAAATGTTATCATAGGACTGATTGATAATTAGAAGGGACTTCAGAGAGCATCTCCTCTCTTTTTGCAAAGGAGACTTTAGTCTTGAGCAAAGGTCACACAACTAAGAAGTATCAAAACTGGATTTCCAACCTACGTTCTCTGACTCCGAATCCACGATTTACTTAACCCCGTTTACCTCCTCTCGCACCCCAAAGCCGCAGCACCTCTTAACCCCGGTATTCCTAAGGGACCAACATGGAAACTAACCCCGTCTCAGCCACCGGCGTCCATCAATTCCAGCCAGGAGCCGTAGTCCCTCGAAGCCGCGGGGTATGCTGGGATTTGTAGTTCCCCATCCTCTGCCACCACCACCACCCCCTACCCCGCCTGAGAAAGGTACCCCGGTGTCCCCACTCACCTCAGCCGCCACCTCGCCTGCCATGGTCTTCGATGCACGAGAGCTTCTCCCTGGAAGAACTAGAAGCGCCGCCGCCGAGGCTAGCGCCGTTCCCTCAGACCCTGGGCCAGACGCCGGCCCCTACTTCCTCACCCCAGCGGCCTCAACTCCCGCCACTGCCTTTCGAGCTTTCGCGCTCAGTCAGGGCTGAGGCCCCACCTCTACCGTTTCCGACCAATCCCCGCAGCACTCCTGCTGACGTCACGGAGATCCCACCTCCCACTTGGCGCCGCCGAGGGCTTGCTCGGGTTTAGCGGGAGGTGCTTGGCGCGCACTTGTCTCCCCGCCCTTTGCAGGCGAGTCGCTGGGGGCGCTCTCCCGGAGCGGTCCTGGGGCCCCGGGTCTCTGGGTGCCTGTTGTCAGGCGTGATGACCTTTGACTTTTCCCAGGCTTGGGACTGCGCCTGCCTAAATTTGGCCTGGTGGCTAGAGTCCTTGAGGCGGTGGGCGTGGTACTACCGGCACCTCCCGCCCAGCCGTGGGCACTGAGGTAGTTTCTGCTCTGCCCCAGGCTTCTGTGGGGCCTTTCCTGGATGGAGGGCCATCTCTGTAAGGGCCTAACCCCTCTCTGAGTTAGAGCCAACTTTTGAGGGTTGCCTGGGTTAGGGCCAACTTTGTGGGGCTCCCTGGGTTAGGGCTAACTTTGTGGGGCCCCCTGGCTTAGAGCCAACTTTTGGGGGTTGCCTGGGTTAGGGCTAACTTTGTGGAGTTCCCTGGGTTAGGGCCAACTTTCTGAGGCTCTCTAGGTTTAGGGCCAACTTTGTGGGGCTCCCTGAGCCTAGGGCCCAAATGCTGGGAATCCCTGGATCACTGGGTTTAAGGCCCACTTTATGGGTTTTACTGTGTCTGTCTGAGTCCTGCTCTGTGGGGTCTCCCCTGGTCTAGGTTCTCTGTGGGGTCTTCCTGAGTCCTCTCTATGGAATGCTCTCTCTTTGGGGACTTCAGTTTTCCTGGGTTTAAGGCTCTCTTTATTACCTAGGGCCCTCTCTTTGGAGGCTCTGAGTCTAAGCCTGATTTGTGGAGACTTCTTCCATCTAGAATCAAGCTCTTTGGGATCTCCCTGGACCTAGGGCCAATATAAAACTCTTAGACCCATTAATCTTTTAACTTTATGGTCTTCAAAGAACAGAAGTTGTCATTTTTCAGTCGTGTCTGACTCTTTGTTGACTCCATTTGGAGCTTTCTTGGCAATGATACTGGAGTGTTTTGCCATTTTCTTCTCCAGCTCATTTTACAAATGAGGAAACTGAGGCAAACAGGGTTAAGTGACTTGTCCAGGGTCACACAGTGTCTCAGGCCATATTTGAATCTTCCTGACTCCAGGTCCCACACTCCAGCTTCCCCAAAGGATAAAAAGGTTCTGGTCAAACCACCTCTTTTTACCTTGCACCCACATTACTATCACCAAAAGCTATACCTTTTATGTGGTAAGTGGTGTGACCACCTCGCATATAGCATGGGAGAAGTGTGAAAGCCTCTGTCTTTTTAGATTTAGAATCAGAGAACCAGAATTTAGATCCCAGCTTTGCTACTTTGTTCCTGGGTGACCTTGGGAAAGTCTCTTTCCCTCTCTTGGCCTTAGTTTCTTCTTCAGAATAATTGTAGAGGAGGGGAGAGGAAATCTATAAGGACATAGTAGAATTCTTACAAAATGCAATCATTGTTTTGGATATTTTCGATTGTTAATTTTTGTTATTAAGAGAGAGTTTGATCTGGAGCAGGGGAGGGCTTTGTGGTTGGTTTTTTTTTTCTCTTCCAGAGATGACTGTAATGTAAAGACAAAATTCACTAATGAAACCTATTTAAAAATGATTAATTATAAGGTGAGTGTTGGACTAGATGACCTTTCAGTTCTAAATCCTATGATTTATTCAGGGTTAATATGAAATATAGAAGCTGCCTCTACTCCTCCACGACTCCCTGAATTTGAAGTGTGGAAGCTTCAGACAACCTCAGTGATTCAGGAAGAGGAACTGCTTTTATGAGAAGGGTAAAATATGATTCTCTGCTCAGAAACCTTGCAAAGCTAAGCAGTGAAGTGTTGGATTTTTTTCTTTCATCCCTAGAGAAGTACTGCCACCCTGTGGTGTACTGATCCTCCTGAAATACCTCTTAGGATTTTTAGCAGTCATGTCAGTCAGTGACTCTGTAAATGCGTTTTCTATTCACAATTTCAGCCAACATCAAGTCAACAAGCATAATTAAGCATCTATTACGTACCAGTTCTATGCACTGAGATTATAAAGGCAAAAACAAGCCAACATTGAGAATGCATTGCTTAGACCTCCTTTTTTGAAAGAACTCAATATCCATCTCCTGCCTTTCTTTACTGACACAAGCCATTCCCCCTGGCCTGAAATGAACTCCTTCCTCATTTCCACTTCTTAGAATCTTTATCTTAGTTCAGGCTAAGTTCAGATACTGCCTTATTCCTTCATTCACATATTTTTATTATATATGGGGTAGCACCAAACTAGGAATTAGAAGACCTGAATAGGAGACATTCCAAGAGATGTGATGAGAAATAAAATGAACACATTTATTTGGCAGCTTAGTGTATTAGAAGCAGAACTAGATTTAGAGTCAGAGGACTTGGGTTTGAAATCTGACACTATAATTTATTAAATTTGTGACAAGGGGCACGGGGCCTTAGTTTACTCATCTGTAAAATGAAGGGATTGGAATAGATAATTTCCAAAAGTTCCTTCCAGCTTTAATTTTTTTAAATAAATTTTTATTGGCATTTTCTATTTCTTGTATTGCTACAATTTCCCATGTATCCCTCCCCTGCCTCCCTGCTCCCAAAGAGCCATCCCATATGACAAGTAGTATTTTTTTAGATAGGAAAAAAGGTAGCATAATTGATAAATACATTAAAAAGGTCTGAAAACATGTGGACCTCCCACCTCCATGAAAGGATAGGTTTGGAGTGTCATCTCTCTTCATTTGAGTCCTTCTTAATCTTTATAATTTTGTTGCATTTACTTTTTGGTCATTGTTCTTTCTATTTACATTGTTGTAATTACTGTGTATGTTGTTTTCTTGCCTCTGCTCAGTTCATTCTGTATCAGTTTATGTAAGATCTTTCCATGCTTCTTTTTTCCCTCACATACACCATTTCTTATAGCACAGTAATATTCAGTTACCTTCATGCACTACAATTTGTTTAGCCATTTCCCAGTTGACGGGCATCTGCTTTGTTTTCAATTCTTAGCTATTACAAAAAGTGATGCTATAAATATTTTGGAGTATATGGGGAGTTTTTTCCTATCAGTGACTTCCTTAGGGTCACTTTATTTGCATAATTCTCAATTGCTTTCTGAAATGGTTGTACCATTTCACAGTTCCACCCATAATGTATTAATATGCCAATCATACAGCAACCCCTCCAACTTTGACTGTTGCCATTTTTTGTCATTTTTGCCAGTTTGCAGAGTATGACATGAAACCTCAGGGTTGTTGGGTTTGCATTTTTTTTTTTTATTATTAGTGATTTGGAGCATTCTTTCATGTGATTGTGAATACTTTGTAGTTCTTTTGGAAACTGTTCATATTCTCTGACCATTTATCTATTGGGAAATGGCTATTAGTCTTATATGTATTTGTTAATTATTTACTTATCTAAGATACCAAACTCTTATAAAAAAATTTGATACAAATATTTTTTTCTAATTTGACCACTTCCCTTATTCTAGTTGCATTAATGTTGTCTGAGCATAAGCTTTTCCATTCAGTGTTCTCTTTTACTGCAAACACGGTATTATGTTCCTTCAATTACTTTAATCTTTTTTTTTTTAAGGTGAGCCTGTTCCCACTGGCTCTTTTCCCCTCTGGTCTCCTCTTCTCATTTGATACCTCTCTCCCTTTAGGATTTTATTTGTTAGTTCCTTTTTCTCTCTTTCTTTTATCTGGTTATATATTTCTTTTCCCACTTTTTTCCTCTCAGTCAAATAGTCTTCCTCCTCTACTCCAAGTCAGCTAATTCTATTACTTAGTTTCTAAATTTCATTTTTATACCCTTTTCCAAAAAGGATTTCTCTTACTCTCTTCCATATCCCTCTTTTTGTTTATTCTAGACCCTCATTCTCTGATTCACAACACCTATAATTATTTGCTCTTTTTTCTCTGTATTCTGCAGTCAAAGCTTCTAAAGTATCCATCCCAGGATCTCCCTTCTACGTGCTTTCTGCTACTGCCTTCATAGCAGTTTCCCCAAGGATTTCCCTTTTCAATTGTACCTTACTCCTAGAACACTACTATTTATTGCAGGTATCAGAAAGGACATTGCCCGGTGATAGGACCTCTCACCCAACCTGTCCCTGATTATGCAGGTCATTATTGACCTATACCTTCTGTTGATATTTTTTCTGCATTTGCCTGGAAATCTCCTGGTGTCCCCACAGTCTCCCACTCCTCCAAATGCCACTTGCTCCCTGGAGTTCCAGCTTCCTCCCTCCCAGGACAAGTAGACTTTTCAAATGCCAAATCCCCCAAGTATCATCCAGTGAAAGGTCCTCATCTCCCTTCCCCAAACATCTCTCTTCACCCATAGGAGCATTCATCAGTGGAACCCTTTCTCATTTCCAAAGTAAGTCCTCCTTCCTTTCCACCCCTCCTCCTTCAGTCTTCCCACTCCTCTGTAGGCTCTTCTCTTTCTGAGACCACAGAGGTCACCTTCCCCTCATTGCTAGCCCTTGATTTGACCCGAGTGCATCACTTGCTTCTTGATATCTCCCTGCTCTTCTCCTACCTTTTCATGTACCTTCCCATGTTGTAATGTAGTTCCACAAAAGAAGTATTCCTCTGTACACAATGTTGCTAAGTTCTATCCATAATACCATCTATCTGCCCCTTCACTGTTAACCTCTACCAGATTTCTGCCTTCACCCCTGTCTCCTTGTGTACGTTTATTAGAACATTCTTTCACTCCTGCAATTCTGTTGTTTGGGGTGTTTGAGAGGCAAATCTCTTCCATTCTGATTTTCTTTCTACAAATTTTTCTAACTCTTCTTTATTATTGAATGTCCAGGTTTTTTTGTCCTCTATGATTAAGTTCAGATTTGCAGGATAGGTTACTCTGGGCTACATTCTGAGCTCCATTGCTCTTCAGAACACATCCATTCCCTCCTCCTTTTTCTGGTGGGTACAGAACAGTCTTGCTTTGTTCTAATGTCCTTTCCTTTGTATTTGAAGACCTTCTAATGATTTGCAGATTCTGTTGTTTCTGAGGTGATTTATTAAATTTAACTACTATGCGTCTTGGAGTTTGCAACCTTGAGTTTTTTGTTTGTTTCTGGAAGCAATCTGTAAATTCTTTTAACTGGAATTTCATTTTCTGTGTTTAGAAGTTCTGAGTAGTTCTCTTCCATTATTTCCTTCATTATAGTGTTAAGGTTTTTTGTCCCGTCATGTTCTTCTGGGAGATCTATAATCCTTAGGTTGTATCTATGTGACCTGTCTTCGAGTTCGATATGTTTTGCTTGCATAGTGAGCATGTTTTCTTTTACTATTATTGTTTTTTGTTTCTCTTCTTCTAAGTTGTCCTTCATTTTTATGTATTTGCAGTCCCAATCTATCATTCTCACTTTTGTTTCTTTGATGAGGCTTGCCATTGCAGATTCAAGTTTTTCTATTCTGTTCATTATTTTTGCTGTGCAGGACATAAATTCTCTCATAATTCTTATTTTTCTTTTAAACCACTGAGGAATAGACAGGGTCCTGTGTCTCATCAAGTGTTGGCTCATTTTCCTTTAATTTGCAATATTTATTTATAGATGCCTGGACTCATTTACTGGATCTGGAGGCCATATTTCCTTCTTCGGTCACCGTTTTTCCTATTGATTTATCTGTTTATGTTCAAGGTCTATGAGCTTTCTTTTTCCTGAAATCTTTGGTGCTTTCAGTCTCCACGCCCATCCCACCCCTCCCCCACCCAATCTCCCTTATCACTCACTTTCTGATTTCCTCCCCTCTGATTATGTTTTCCTTGGGTGCTGCATCCCAAGGATGGAATCTCAACCTTCTCCCACACTGGGCACTTCATAGTTCACCAGCATAGTTCTTTTCGTCAAGCAACTTTAGGGTGGTCACAACTGACCTCCGCTGGATACTGTGCTCTTTCCCTCAGGCTTAGTGGAGTGCTGCATAGCCCCCCACATGCATGGTATCCTGTCCTGATGACCTGTCTTGTTCCCTCTGTTCCTTCATTCTCTAGCCAGCACTAGCTGGAGCAGACTTTTTTGCTTCTGAAGGCAAAGCTGGCTGTCAAGCCCTGGGCAAACTTCCGTAGTCTAGAACTGAGAACTCTGTGGCACTGGAAAGAGGATGGGAGAAATGACATGCAATGAAGGATTTTGTTGCAAGCCTGTGTCATATCCTTTGGCCTGCTAGCATGATCTTGCTGCTGGTAGCACAGGAGGTAGGGGAGATCGGACAGAATGGGCTCAGGGTCAGTGAGCATCAGTTCCTGGGGATTGAGAATTTTTTCTTTACCTGCTTTTGAGTTCTGGATATTGTAGACCATGGAAAAAGCTGAGGTTTGAGAGGTCATGGAGAGTAGAGAAAATGTCTAGTCTGCCATCTTGTTGGTCACTTGTAAGACCCAATAGCTCTTTTCAACTTTAATTCTGCTACCTTTGAGGCAATTCATTGGGTAGTTTATTTCCATTCATTTAAACGTTGACAGTGTTGTAGACAAAAAAAATAATACTGCATTTGCCCAAAAGCACCATAAGGAATCTAAAATGTTTATAAATATTGGGCGAATAAACTAAAGTGTAAGGGTTTTATGGAGTATCCAATAATTCTTTGCTTTTGAAAGAAACTTTTAGTCATATGATGCTATTACATTCCAGATTTCCTAGCAAAATAACTGCTTGTCCTCTAAAAGAACATCCAAAGCTGTAAAACATAGGCCAACACACTCTTTCCCCCTCAGCACTCATGTATGTGGTTTAACTGTCTCTGTCTTTTTGTTTGTACTCTGTATTCCTTACTAAGTTGGAAACACCTTGAAGAAAGGGATCATGATTTCCATTTTTTGTGACACCCTACTTCTCAAATGCTGTACGCAGTGTTCTCATAGATTTAGAATGATAAAAGTAAAATTCACTAATCTTACCTTCCCTAGTAACAGACGTCAGAGGCATGCACTACCACACTCACTATAGCGTGATTTTCTAAATACAGGCTACAAGGATGCAGAAGGAACAGGCTTTTATAGAAAACTAATTTTCCAAATAAAAAATAAGTGGCAATTCAAAAGATATACATTGAGAATATTTTCCACTAGTAGTAGATGTATCTAATTGTCCTTTTGCAGTTGAAGTTAATTGAATCTTAAAATAATATGATAATGTGTATAATGCAATTTTTTTATATTAACAATATTCCCTATTTTCTAGCTATGAAAAAAATCTTCCTAGATTTTTAATATCTTTCATAATGTCCACTATCATTACATACACTTTCATAACTTCACTGTCATTGATGGTAAATTTGTTTTGAAATTATTTACTCATCTTGTCTGTTCTCTGTCCAGTTTTATACTTAAATGTCCGAAGATTGACTTTGCTCAGTTGGCTTTTTCACTGAGATTTCTTTAAACTGCTCTGCTTTTCTTTCTGGGTTGTTGAATGCTACTAGAGGAAGTCAGGCAATTGTGCCTGCCAGGTCCACTACAAATCCATGTTAAATAATCTCATCTAGATTTTTGATGCTGCTAATTGTCTTTCCCACACTCCCTACAGTGACTGCCCTAAACCTTCTCCTCTGACCTCAAGCCCTGAATTTCCTAAATTCATAATTCACTGAGAAGATTGAGATCATTAATTGTGAGCTTTCTTGTCTCCCTGCACACCTTTCTGTGTCATCAGCGATCTATTCACTTGCACCAGTTTCAGGGGATGAAGTGGCTCATTTTGGTAAGATTTAACATCTCAGTATGTACCCTTGATCCATTCCTCTGCCATTGCCTCTGGGAATTTGACCCATGAATGCATCTTTGTATCACTGGCCCCCATCACAATATCTTGTACATAGTAGGTAACTAATAAATATTTGAGAATTTAAGTAGAATTGAAGAAGAAATTCAGTAGAGAGAAATTTAGACTTATACTTAAATCAAAAAACAAATTTAGAAATAAAGGATAGAGAAGTTGTGGTTAGATATCAATTTGTGGCTAGATATCGAAGTGATCTAGGGGTTTTAATGGACCGTAAGCTAAAATTGAATTAATAGGGCAAAATGGCAACATAAAAAAGTGACTATGGTCTTAGGATTTATTATTAAGAGGTTTATTATCCAGAATTAAGGAGTTAGTCATCCTGTTGTTTGCTACACTGGTGAGACTACATCTAGCACATATGTTCAATTTTAAATGATATTTTAGGAAGGACATTGATAAGCCAGAGAGAATCCAAAGGAGAGCATCCACTGTCCTAAAGTTTATGATAGAGAAGAAAACTGGAAATAGTTTGATATGCACTCTAAGTTTTGGGAAAGCAGATTTCATTGGGTCAAGAGAAAAAAATAAGTAGGATCCCATGGGCTGAAGTTATGTTGTTATTGTTCTTTTTTCTTCCGTTCCTCTTCTTGCCCAGTCCTCATCTTCTCTAGCTTCTTGCTGGAGGAACCAACAAGAAGAAATTCTATTCTGGGTCTGAGTCACTAACAGGGAGGAACAGGTTGTTGGCACAGAAATGATGGGAACCTTGAGATGAAATGACCGTTCTGATAGAGAAAGAGAGAAGAATTAGGCTTAATCTAATTTTAAAAAAGCAGATTTTAGAAAGGTCAGAGGGAACATGGGAGTAAACTATTTCTACAGAAGTTATCTCAAGAGCAATGGAAGAGGCTATAAAGGTCCTTCAAAGAGTAATCTGCATAGGGTCCCTCACCTTTACTACCCATCCCCTTCTCAGATCCTGGCAGTTTGGCCTCTGATTCTACCACACTAATGAAACTTTTACCAGTGGTCTCCTTATTTCTAAATTTGATGGCCCTTTCTCAATTCTCATCCTACTTGACTCTCTATCACTTCTGACTCTGTTGATAACCTCACTTCCTTGATGCTCTTTCTTCCTTTACTTTCCATGACATTCCTCATTCTCCCCTGCCTGTCTATTCATTTTCAGTCTTCTCTGCTAGATCATAATCCATTCACCACCCCTAAGAGTGGGTGTCCAACAAGTTCTGTCCTGGGCTACCTTCTCTGTGCTATGTTTATACTCTTTTCCTTGATGAACTCATCTGCTTCTTTGAGCTCACAGGTGATTTCTATTTTTTTTTTTTATGTCTAGCCCTAATCTTTTTTCCTGACCTCCAGGCCTACATCTCCAATTGCTAGTTAGAATCTCCACCTGGATATCCCATAAGCATCACACATTCCACTTGTCTAAAGTGGAGTTCATTATCTTTCCCCTCCTCCAAACTTCCCTGTCTCTTAAAGGAACCATAATTCTCCAGGTCAATTGGGTTTGTAACTTTAGTCTTACATATGACTCTTTCCCCTTCTTTCACTCCCCTATATCCAGTCATTTGCCAAGTCTTGTCACCTCCACAACAGCTTTTCTATCTGTCATCTACTCTCCATTCACATGACTACTATCCTAGTTGTGTCTCTTATTCTACCTTTCCTGGATTATTGTACTAACCCCATACTTAGGCTTCCTACCATCTGTCTCCTTTCTAATCTATTACATTGCTACTGAAATAATTTCCTTAAGGTACTGGTCCGACTGTATAACTGTCCTGCCAAAAAAACATAATTCCTTATTGCATCTACTCCTTGGTCTGGGATTTTGGTCCTCCACAATCTGACTCTAGCCTATCTTTCTAACGTTACTTCACATTATTGCCTTTCAATAATTCTTTTCTAGCCACACTCGGCTACTGCTGTTCTCCAAATACAACATATCTATCTCCTGCTACTCACATGTTAGGAATGAGTTTCTTCCTCATCTTTGTTTTTCAGAAACCTTCCTTTCCTTTAAAACTCCATTTGTGTGCCACCTCCTCTGTAAAGCCGCCTCTGAATTCCCTCAGTATTATTGTTCTCTCCATTGTCTGATATTCCTAGAGCCCTTTGACTAATTTCCCCCTTACCTATTCACTCACTACACTATATTAAAGGACTCTCTATGGTGACTCAGTCCAGAAGACCTGACCTCCAACACTTAACAACTGTGGGACCCTGGACAAGTCACTTAACTTTTCTTTGCCTCGGTTTCCTCATCTGAAAATGGGGATAGTAATAGCACTCTTGGTTGTTGAGAAGATGAAATGAGATAATAATTGTAAAGTTCTTAGCACAGTGCCTGGCACATAGTAAGTGCTATATGAATGTTAATTGTTGTTGTTTTTCACCATCATTATTATTTTACAGTATACCCAAACAAGGTATAAGCACCTTGAGGTTAGAAGGGCTGTTTTGTTTTTTGTCTTTGTATCTCTAATGCTTATGTAGCAGTGCTGAAGAAACAACTTCATAAATATTTGTTGATTGAATAATCCTTACTCTAGCTCATAAATTACTGTCTACCTACCTATATTTTAAAGAGAGTCTTGACATAAAAGAGCTCTCACACTGTCTCCCTCCATTTTGTCCAACCCATTCCTCTGAGTTAAGAGTACAGTTTAGACAGGTAGGGGTTTGCCCTGTTTTAATGCATCTCCTAAGAAAGAGCTGCATCTTTCTTCAGTTGTTCTTTCCAGAATCTTGCTTGTTCCAAGATGAAGCCCTCCCTTTGGCTGACTAAAGATATTTCTGTGTCTATTGAAATAGAACAAGACTTTGAGGAATTCTTAAAACAAAAGTATGAATGAACCACTGAGGACAAAGCACACCTGAAAATTTGCTAGCACAAAACCCCAGCCAGCTGTCAGGATATCCTGTCAACAGAGAGAAGTTAGAACAAGTGAATGGTGATGCCCCACCTCAGGAACCTTTGTCATGTCCTTTCAGCAGCTTCAAGAGCAAATCTTTATGTAGGTTGGCTCTACTGAGCTCCCTGCATCACTTCCATATAATAATAATAGCTCACATCATAGAATGCTTTTATCTCGGAAGAATCAAAATTGTAGGCGATTCCAAGAGCTATGTAAAGATCTATCTATGTGGTATGTGTAGGCTGTAGTATGTGACTAAAAATGACTTGTGCTTCATGAGAAGTGCCATTAAAGGCATCATTGAGGACATAGGAGTGGAAAAGGAGGTGGGTGAGAGTAAGAATGACAGACAGCTCCAGGGCTGCACTCATGCCCTACCAAATATTAAAAGAATCAGAGGATGACTTTTAGCACATTGAACAGATCCTTTATGGAAAATTTTCAGAAAAATGAATAAGGATTACACTGGATGAAAAGGCATACAAGGGTTGTAATCTGCCCTGATGGAGAAAGAATCATTGTCATTACTGATGCATTGAAGTAAACTCACTTATATAGTGGTTTGGTTTTTTTTGGACTTACAAAGCACTTTACATATACTCTCATGCCACCAAGGACCTCACCATCACGCATAGTCACATCAGGTGTGTGCTCACACCTTATCAGTATCCTCTGATTGGAAGGTGGACTGGGGAGCACTTCCCTATGGAGGGCCTCCAGGTCAGCCATCTCTTCATTTCCCATTACACTCCTTTGAACTTCTCTATCACGTCCCCATACCTGCCCCACCCCTCGTCTTCTCAGCTTCCTTTTATGTATGGTCTTCTTCCCTTAGTCTATAAGCTTTTTGAGGGCAGGGACCATCTTTCTTTTTTTGTATTTGTATCCCTAGTGCTTAGATCAGTGCCTGGCACGCAGGAGGTTCTTAATAAATGTTTGTCCACTATTTATTTGAGCAGTGTAATGACCCTCTGACATAAGTAGTCACCAGTATAACCATTTTTGTAGCTGAAGGAGACAGCTTTAGGGAGGAATAGAGATCTATAATCTATATCAAATCACTTGGCTTCTCAAGGAGGGAGAGAATTTAGAACTAAATTTTTTAAATTTAGAATTTAGAACTAATTTTTTTAAATAAATATTGGGGCAGCTAGGTGGCACAGTGGGTGGAGCTCCAGCCTTGGAGTCAGGAGGACCTGAGTTCAAATCTGGCGTCAAACACTTGATATTTACTAGCTGTGTGACTATGGGCAAGTCACTTAACCCCAATTGCCTCACCAAAAAGCAAAAAGTAATAATAATAATAATAAATAAATGTTAAAAAGATTTTGTTTATATGTAATTGAGGAAAAAAAACAATATAAGAGGAATAGTAACTTATACAATGTCATAGTGTGGGTGGCAACGCCAGAACTGAAACCCAGGTCCTTTGACTCCAAATCCACGCTTGCTACAATACCCTAATTCAACTTCTGCCTTTGTGCATTAGGAAGAAAAAATGATTGCTTCTAATTTTGATGTGTTTCTTTAAAGAGCCACCGGCTGGGAAAGGCTATCTTGCAGCAAGAAATTCCTCAGAAGTTGCTGTTTGCAAGAACAAATAACCTTTTAATGTGTTTTCAGCAATTCAACAAGTATTAAATGTCTGTTATGAGTATAACACTATGTAGAGAGCACAAAGATGAAAAAAATGGCACAATTCCTATTCTCAAAGAACTTATATTCTGTTGAGTGTGTGTTTGGAGTGGGGCTGGGAGGGTAATTTTCATCACATTATAAATTCTTCTCAGATAATATCTCAAGGGCATAGATAAAAAAAATAAGAAGGATTAATCACCACAACAACAAAACTTTCCACCATTAGCCCATGGATTATATTCAGACTGGGTGCTGACATTCATAGGATCATAAATTTAGAGCTAGAAGAGACCTTGGCTGTCATCTACTCCAGCCTCCTCATTTTACTTCCCACTGAGCTTACAACAAGGATCCTTTCCTCTCTTCTTTACTCTTTTGGCCTGTCCATTGAATCCAGGCATTCACCCTAAAGTATTTGACAGACAGTATTCCTGCACATTAGGGAAGACTTCCTTTATGTTCCACTTCTAGGCAGTTACTCTTTGCAGTCTGACCTTTAAGCTTTTGCCTATACTATGTGGACGCTAATGCATCAAAGGCCATTGTGGGCAGTGTCTTCCTCCCACAGTTTGTGAGCTGTGAGATTTGTATTTCATGTAGACCTGGGCCTAGAAAGAAAACTAATGAACTTCAAAAAAAATTCTTTATCTTTTTAGTTAATCAATGGTATATCTTTTTGGAAAGCACTTTTGTTCATCTAAATCAGTGATGTTAAACTCAAATAGAAACAGAGGGCCACTAAACCACACGTAAGGATCCCTAAATGCTATGATCCTGTGATCCTGTTGAACACTTAGTAGGTCAGCCACTGGTATCATGAGCTACAGGGACTGCCCTTTAGGAGCTTATAAAATATTTTTAGAAATAAAATTTATATAGTAGGGGCATCTGGGTAGCGCAGTAGTTAGAGCACCCACCCTGGAGTCAAGAGGACCTGAGTTCAAATGTGGCCTCAGATCTTGTGTGACCATGGGCAAGTCACTTAACCCCAGTTGCGTCCAAAAAAAAACACACGTACATACATGTGTGTGTGTATAGTGTAAGCCTAGACAAATTTTAGAGAGCTTTATATATTTGCATATGCTCATCTTACATAACCAGTTCCAGGAATTGGAGACATTTAAACTCTACTCTTGGGTGAGTCCTATAATAAGGAGTCAGAGATATGCAGAGTGTCAGTTAGGTGGCCACAAGGTGTCAACAAAGAGATGAGGATATTCTAGCCCTATAAGATGAAGTCTAGCACTTAGAAACAGATGTGAATATCTATTAAGGGGCATAAGTCATTTGAATATAGTTATAGGGCTATATGAAAATGATAGATTTGGAGATCATAAAAGTTTGAGGTTCATAAATTTAGGGTGGCAGTGGACCTCAGAGGTCATCTAGTCCAGCCCTTTTATTTCATAATGAAGCAACTGAGTCCCAGTGAGGGGGGCCTGGATGTATCCAAGGAAGGATGGATGTGCCCAAAGTCATACATGTAGCAGGTATGGGGTGTTCAGGGAGGACGAGCACCCCTGATGTAAGCGTTTGCCGAGCCCTTTTCAGGGCTGTTCATCCAACTTTGGTGTGTACCTGTTACTCGTCTCTCACCTTTAGCTCCACGAAGCTGTATCATGAACGGTGGCCACACCCAGTAAAACATCTTGGCAGACCAGGTTGAGGGTAATGGATAGGCCTCACACCCATTGGTGAATTAGGGGAATGTCTACTCTAAGCATGTGAAGACTTTCCCTAGCAGAGTGGGTAGATGAGAACAATTTATTCCAACATCCATGAAGGTGGCTGAAGCAGGCGCTATGGAGTGCTTAGAGCTTGGTCAGACATTGAAGATGCCAGAGTCATCCACTGCATCCCAGGCCATCACCAGTTATCTTGATTTTCATCCTGCTACTGGACTTTGATGACTCAGGAAGAGAGAATGAGGCTGATGACCTTGTGCAGCTCTTCCACTTTTAAATGCAGTTCATGAAACAAGTCAAGATATCACCTGTGATGTCATTGGTCCTCTTTGAAACGAAGGACAAACAACAGTAAAACTAGGATTTGAACCTAGTTCCTTTGAATCCAAAGCCTTCAGTCACCATTGTACCAAGCAACTGGTATTATATGTAAATATCTTTTTCTCCCTGTTCTGTGAGGAGCTCCATGAGGGTAGGAACATTGTGTGTGTGTGTGTGTGTGGACGTATACATATACACATATTTTATATGTATTTTTATATTTATATCCAGGTCTTTCTGTCTTCCAGCCTGGCATAGAGCCCTACAAATAATAGGTGCCAACTATTTTTGGAATTGCTAATTGTAATAATAACAATAATAATGGATGACACTATATAGTACTTGATGGTTAACAAAACCTTTTACATAGATGCTGTACCTCTAGTTCTTAGTTAGAAGCAGACTGTCGGGTATTGTGCGTACCAAGCATTCATTTGAGAATTCAGGGGGTGTGGATTTCTTTGTTCTTTCTGGTTTTGTTTATTGTGATAAAATTATGCTCTGATACTTTGTAACAGAAATAATTGCAAGGATGGAGTGGGTGCCATCCTTCCAAGTTATTTTGTACCAAGATTTTTCCAGGACTCAAGAGAGCAAACAGAAAAATCCTCCATCCCTATTCCTGTAGGTGATTCATACTTTGTGCTATAAAGGAATTTACACAAGGTTTGAAGAAATTAAGAATACAAGGCAGTGTGCAATAAGGGCTAGGTGAGTCATACTGATAGCCCTTCTTGTATATAAAATAAGTGGTTAAACTAGATTCTGTTCAATTCAGCATACATTTATTATGCCTTATATATATGTAAGGCCTTGGATTCATTGCTTGGGGAATACAAGGATTAAAGATGACACAGTTGAAGCCCTTAAGAAACATTACTATCTAGTAAGGGGAGGAAATATATACAAACATTTGTAATATAAATTAGACAATTATGCTGAGGAGAGGTCAAACTAAGGGGCCTGAGAGAATCAACCAGATGGATAACTTACAGCTAGAGGATTAGAAAGGCCTCATGGAACTGGGGCTTTAAAGAAGGAAAAAGAGCTCAATAGGCAGAAATGGGGGAGGGAGAGTTGGAGTTATCTGTTTCATGAATGAAAGCTACAGGTACAAAGGTAAGGACTTAGGAGACAACAGAACAAGATCAAGAAACGTGGGTAATCCAGTTTGGCTGTACTGTAGTCTATGAGGAGATAAAACAAAAATCTAGAAAGGTAGATTAGATTATCTCCATTAAGAGCCTGCTATGTGCAGAAACTATGAGGGATGATAAAATGAAGAATGCACAATCTCAGCCTTTGGTATTTTAAGGTCTAGTGTAGAAGTTCTTAACCAAGAGTCCATGGATCCCTTAGAATCCATAGATAGATTTCAGGGGGTCCGTGAACTTGTATAGGGGAAAAAGTAATGTTTTTATGTTGACCAAACTTTGCTTTTCTTTGTTATCCTATATACTTTATGCATTTAAAAACATTCTGAGAAGGGGTCTATAGGCTTCATCAGACGCCAAAGGGGTCCCTGACAGAAAAGGTAAAGAACTGGTTTAGTGTCAAGAAAAAGACAGAGTTAGAAGGAATCTCAGAGGCCGTATAGTTCCACCTCTACCACAACATCACTATAAATGGTTATCCAGACTTTTCTTGAAGATTTCCAATAAGAGGGAACACATTATCCCCAGAGGGTGTCCATTTCCATTGTTGGACAGCTCTCTTTATTAGGAAGTTTCTACCTACACCAATCCTTATTATGCTTCATTTCAGTTTCTACTCATTGCTCTTATTTATGCCCTTTAGGACCAAATAGAATGTACCCCTTGTTCATGTGCTAGCTCTTTAATACTTAAAGACAGCTATCAAATCTACCCTATGCCTTTTCTAGGCCAAGCAACTGACCCTCATTTGTAGTGATCTCAAATTCCTGGTCACTCTCTAGCTTATGTCCTTCTTAAAATGTGGCACACAACACTGGGCACAATTTAGATACATTCTGACTAGGGTATAGTACAACAGGAATATCACCTACCTTCGTCTGGACAGTTTGATTATCAACACATTTGCTTCTTTATCTTTTGGGTCTCACTATTGAGATCTCACTGACCTTATAGCCCACCAAAACCCTGAGATCTTTTTGACATAAACTTCTGCCTAATCTTGCCTCTCCCACGTTTTACTTGGGAAATTGATTTTTTAAGCCCCAGTGGCAGAGTGTGGAGGGGCTTTACATTCATTTCTATTAAATTTCATTTTCCTCTATTTAGAAATCAAGGAGATATAAAAACAAAAGGTGTCATTGTGACACCTATGTGGATGTGATGTTGCACACCTTATTATCAACAGTTGTGTTGTTTTTGGTTTTTCCTATCGGTAAGCACCCGCTATGTGCCAGACACTATAGTAAATGCCAGGGATACAAAGAAAGGCAAAAGACAGTGTCTACCCTCAAGGAGTTCACAATCTAATGGGGGAGACAACAAGCATACAAATATGTACAGACAAGCTATACAGGAGATGAAAAGGAAATCATTAAAGGAGGGAAGGCAATGGAATTAAGAGGGGCTGGGGAAGGCTTCCTGTAGAAGATAGGATTTTAGTTGGGACTTAAGGGAAGCCAGGGAGGTCAGTAGGCAGAGTAGAGAAGAGAGAGTGTTCCAGGAATAGGGAACAGTCAGAGAAAATGCCTTGGAGCCGAGAGATGGAGTATCTTATTTGTGGAACAGCCAGGAGGCTGGTGTCACTGGATTGAAGAGTACATGTTGGGGAGTAAAGTGTGAGAAGATTGGAAAGGTAGGAGGGCCTATTTTTTTTAGGAGTCTGTAACAAAATAGACAAAAGGGAGAATATTTCAGATGGAACAGTAGTAGTCCGAGACAGAAGAGGCATATTATTACATTAGAACAAAAATTTGAGGTAATTGAATGTCATGAATATAGTCAAAATTAACTGTAAAATAGGATGAAATGTCAGAATTCCTGACTCCATAGTACAGAATATTATAAACATGAAAAATAAAAGGCAAAGTTGCACAAGCTTTTTGTGGTTTGCAAATAACTATGGGAAATAAACATGTTATAGTGATAGAAGTTGAGCATCAGCTCCATAGATTGAAGATTGCAATCAAAAACACATTCCTCTTAGTAGACATTCAGACAAAAGCTTCAAATTTGTTTAAAGCAGTGAAAATAAGTGGAAAGAAAGTACATAGTGAGGAAACTTTTACTGCTGGCTTTGGTTAGTTCACTTTAAAAATTGAGTTTAATTGCATAATGTTAAAACTACCAGAGAGATAGCTAGTACAAATGAGGATGTAGTGGCCAAATAGCCTAAAGATTTGAATAATTGGAAAAGCTGGATATAATGATCTATGGATTTTTAATGTTTTAGATTTTTTATTAAAAATTTTTATTTTATTAGAAGATAATGCTGAAGAGGATTTTAAGCTGAAAATCAATGCTTGTTTAGCATTCTCAAAGTCCTTGTACTCTGAAAGCATTTCCAGTCCTTTGATAGTCAAATAAGAGCATGGGTAACTAAAACTGTTTTTGAAGACTGGTTTTTCAAGTTATTTTAGCCCACTTGTTGAAAATATTGTAAGGACAACAATGTCACTTTTTAAGCTTTTGTGATTTTAGGTAATGTCCCAGGTCATCCAATTACACACTTCATTCATTGTGTGAGAATGTGAGCATGCAAATTTGCCAAGATGTGGATAAAGCCCTCCTCACCTATTAGTATATATATGAAGATTTAAAGAAGGAGAGGACAGTTTAGTCTGTCCTACAAAAAGTATTTCAAATAACAAGGATGATGTTTTTGTCATATATCAGTGTAAACATCTTTAAGTATGATATTCTGTAATTTTTTATTTTTTAATTTTAAAAAATTTTCCTTTTTTTAAATACTCTGTTACTTTGTAATAAGCTGGAATCAGAAATACATTTTTCCCTTTGCTGTTATATTGCATTAATAGACATTAAAAACTTTTTTTTATTTTAATTGCCTACTTCCATTGGGCTAGAACTAATTGCCACGTTTTACACACTTTAGCTTTGAAAGTGCAAATTTGAATAATATAGTATTCATTCCTTCACAGTATTCATTCTTAGAACCTGGCTATATTCACACCATCTACAAACATTAAGCAACATTGTTGCTTTTATTGTGAGATCTTTTTGTTTTATTCTTTTTATTTGTGTATCCAGTATCTAGCACTGTGTAGGACCCATAAGTAGGTGATTAAGGAGTATTTATTGAGTGATTGGTTTAGCTTTGTCTACCAGCTAATTGATTATTATACTGCTAGAGAAAGCAAATAACATCATAATGATCTAATGCTTAAAATGAAGCAAGAAAAAAAGCATAAAGAAGATAAAGCTAAATAAAGGACATTCATTTGACTTAGTTTAAATGTTCCTCTTTGTTAGGTGTAAAGGCTTACTGAGAGCCCAGGAGGTGTTAATATCTGGAAATGTTTGAACTATGATTAAAAAACAAAAAGCATCAGTACAACTTTTAAAAATGAGAAAGTGAAAGGACATCTATCTCACAGTTTCTTCATAGAGGGTTAGATAAAGAAGTTAGTTTCATTGTGTATCCAAAGGCAAAAAGAAGAAACATCATTTAATGGTAATTTTGATAATCTTGCCTGAAAATTTTCATGGTAATGATTAGCCTAAATAAACTGACCACCTCTATTGCAGGGGGTGAAAAAGTGAAGAAATTCTATGAAAAACTTGACAAGATCCTCCAAATCAAGGCAAACTGACATCTTGATACCCATAACTAATGTAAAAGTATGTATAGGAGAAGACAATGAAAAAGATGTTGTAAAATATGATTTGGACCAAATAGAATTTTTTTAGAGCAAAAAACTTTGAAACTTTTTTTTTTCCTTTCTCCATATTCTGAAATGGTGATGGGGTATAGTACACAGTGAAGAATTTTTTTTTTCTAAAACCACACAGAATCTAGAGAGTGGTGGAGTTCAAGGGACACATGTAGATTCAGAAGAGATCAGCTCCCAGGAAACCAGGGGGAATAAATAGATGCAATAATAGTAGTAATTAAACATATTTATGAAGCTCTTAGAGAGGTAGCCTCAAAGTACCCAAAACATAGATTCAAATTCTGCCTCTGACATGTATTAGCCATGTTACTAGAAACAAGTTGCTTAGCCTTTTAGAGCCTCAGTCCAGTCTCTGTTTTGTTTTTGTTTTTTTGGCGAGGCAGTGGGGTTAAGTGACTTGCCCAGGGTCACATATCTCATGAGTATTATGTGTGTGAAGCCAGATTTGAACTCAGGTCCTCCTGACACTAGGGCCGGTGCTCTATCCACTGTGCCACCAAGCTTCCCCCAGGCCTGTTTCTAAGACTGTAAATTATAGAGGAGTCTCTTCAAGGGAGAGAGTTTATATATCAGAAGTTCTCCCTACTAATAAAATCATAGATCAAGCCAAAAAAATCATCATTTTAGTATATTTGCTGATTGAATAGTCATTTATAAATGTGTATTCTGCCTATATTATCAAAGTCTGAAAGTGAACAAGAAAAGGCAGTCAATGAATAAAGACAATCTCTAATTTCAAAGAACTTAGCATTTTATCAGGAGAAACTGTGTGTTCACACACACACACACACAATAAAAATCAGTACAAGATAGTTAGGGAATTCACTACCAGTTGGACCTGGAAAAGCTTTGTGTAGAGCAGGAATTCTTAACCTGGGATCCACAGAACCCTTAGGAGTTTGTGGAGAAATGTGGATGAGAATAAAAAACTATGTCTAACCTTTAATAAACTTGGAGGTGAATGTGGTCAACAACCTTCCTCTGAGCAGGGACTGTTGGTTTCCCTGGATTGCCAAAAGGGTCCATAGTAACAAAAGAAAAATGGTTAACCTCTGCCATAGGAAGTTGTACTTGAGCTGTATCTTGAAGGAAAGAGATTCTATGAGGTTGAGGAAGGAAGGAGGGAAGCAAGCATTCATTAAATACCTGCTGTGTGTCAGGCCCTGCGCTAAGCGCTTTACCAATATTATCTCGTTTGATCCTCACAACAACCTTGGGAGATAAGTGGTTATTATCTCCATTTTATACCTGAGGAAATTAAGAGGTTAAGAGAATTGCCCCAAATCATAGTTACTAAATGTCTGGATTTGAATTGGAGTCTTGACTCCAGGCCCAGTGTTCTATCCATTGTAGTCAACTAGCTGCCTCTAGGTAGAGATGGAGGCAGTACATTCCAGGTAAGAGGAATGATCTCCTGAGACACTGCTTATTTAGAGCCTTTTCCTGATACCTGTAGTTGTTAGCATCCTCACCACCAAAGCAAATTACTTTGTATCACTTTGAATATATGAATTGTTCCATGCTCGTGTTTGTTGGCCGAGTGTAATTCTTAACCTTTTACCAGTCTGCTAATTTGTCCTCTGGCCACCAGAGGGTACTCAAAACCTGAACTCTCCTCTTAATAGCAGCTGACAGCTTTGGCCATTCATTTTCCTGTGAAAGAAACTTTTCCCCTTATACAGATTACTTTTTCTTAAGTTCACAGTCTAGGGCTGATTAATAAAATATTAAGATATAGAGTAGTTGTTACCGTTGTCTTGGCTCTGCTCACATGCTTTAGAATAATTCACTCTGAGTTTCTCCCCTTTTTGTGCACAGTGTCTATAGACATCACTTCAGTTTTAATACATATGAAGTTAAAGTAAAACATCCATTCTGCTTCTTCATCTTTCTTTTCTCCCTCTGTTCTCACTTGCTTATTGATGATGAGACATTCCCCACATAGGCCTCTGACTCACAGAGAAGGGGCCAGTGAAGGAGTCTTCCAAAATTTCTAAGGTCAGAGGAGGACAGGGAAGCAAAGTAGCTAGATGGGATGTGCCATGGCTTGAGGTCCCCAGCAGAGTCAGGAGAGCTGATTATAGCAGTTTCTCTCCTAGTAACTAGGCTTATCCTCAGGTAGAACCATAAGAGCCACTTCTTCGTAACAAAATTGTTGTTCTCATAACTCAGCCCAGCAGTTTTCAAAAGGCTATAAAATATAGCCATCCTTTATTTTGTCCTTTGGCACAGAAGGAATTAGCATGACCCTAATCACAGTCCCTTTATGATAAAAAGTTCCCCAAATCTGTTCTGCTTAGTTGTCCCCTCTGAATCATCTGGATAATAATAGCTAGCATTTATATAGCACTTTAAGGGACACAAACCCAGGGTCATCAAGCTGATAAGTGTGTGAAGCAGGATTTTAACTAGGTTCTTCCTGACTCCAGATCTGGCACTTTTACTACTAAATCACCTGTCTACTTAGGGGGAGACTAAAAAAGGTAGAAACAGCAGGATAAAATTCCTACGGATTACATATGTACTTTCTGTTTATTTATTTGCATACAAGTTTGATGTATTGATGAGAGATACCCTATTGAAAAGGAGAACTTAAGGTGTCATTTTGCTCAATTGAATTTTTTTTTAGTAATCAAAAAATAAACAAGATGGGATCTTCTATTCCCTATCTTTCAATCAGTTGTATAATTGTCAAGATGTGGTCTTCTATGGAATATTGGTTGAAAAAACCTGCCTGTTTCTTACTAATACCTAGGATTCCCTTGACATGTGTGTAGGTGATTCTCATAAAAATTTAAATATATGTGTATATATGTACACACATATGTGTGTACGTGCATACATATGCACATGTTTGTGTGTGTAGAGATTTTGGTTGACAATTGTTAATGTCCTCTTGCTCACCTATTTTTTCAGTGTTAATGTAGTCCAAGATTTTGTGCATATTTTCGATATCCTCTCTCCTTCAGATACCCTTTGAATTGATGTTTAGATAATTTCACAATTGTGTCACCTCCAGCAATAGATCTCTTTTTTATATAATGCTTTTTTTGTCTTCATTCTTTTTTGTATCATTTTAGTCTTGATAAACATTTTCAGGACTGTGATGTTAGAGTCTATGTGTGGTGGCTTTATTATTTTTATTAATGGTTTAAAAAATCTATTGTAAAAATCTTTGCAGATTTTTTTCCCATTTTTCTTCTGTTGTTTTCCTTCCATATTCATCCTTAAATTCCCTCAGCATAACTTTGCTTAGTTGAGTCTGTTATTAGGCTTTCTTTTAGCTGATTTTACTGCTTCTTTCAGCTTTCTAAAGTGATAATTCTCTAAACACATTTATGTTTTAAATTGGTGTTGCCTTTCCTGCCTGGCAGATAATTCATGTTTGCTGACTAAAGTGCTTTTTAGGTGCTTTTAAAGTACTTGTTTGTTAAAAGATGTGCTTCTCTTGGGGGTTGAGGCCAGTCATTGGGAAGTCAGAGTGATATTTTTTAAAATTGAAAAAGCATCTAACTTTTTTTAAAACAATGAAGTAGGATAAAGGTTATCATTATGGAAGCATGTGAGCCAAAAAAGGTGATGGAAGTTTATGTGGGGAGTCAAGTGGAAAGCCTGAATGCCACTCTGTTATCTTCATTATGGTAGAAGAAAGTGAATAAGGCTCTCAGGAGTTTGGGAGGACACATTGTGGTGAACTCAGAGGCAGGACTGTGGAAGCCATTATGTCTCCTCTATACAGTACAGGAAAATAAAAAACTTACAAAAATATAAATTAGATTATAAATAATTGAATTATAGAAATAAATATTAATAAGTATTAATGCTAAGTCATTTTAAAAGAGAAGGAAAATGTGATGTGGGGAAGAAGAAAATGAAAGATGCCAAAGGTTCAGAGGTTACTTTTACTCAGATACCTTATATCTGTATGTCATGAATATTTTCTTCAAAAAGATATCAGATTATACTGTGACCATTTATGGAAAAAACTGGGGGACAATAGATAGATATGAAATGAAATACATATGCCAGTATTTTATGAGCTACCACATTTGGATTCTAACCCAACAATACCCATTGTGAAGTATACAAAGAAATAGAAGTGGCATTTAAGAAGATGCGTTTGAGAAGAGCGTCTAGGGAGACCAAATATGCACAGAAGAAGAAAGGTAGAAGGTCCTAGATGTGATGATCACCAAATACCATTTTTTTAAATGAAATTGACTATGTCTTAACACAGGATGTGACTGGTTACTATCATAGAAATCACTTCAGAATCTATGTGCAGCATGGCCACTTCTTAAAAAGGCTCAAAATTAATACCAAATTAGAAGAAAGGATTAAGTTGAGAAGACATGAATGAATGCAAGTAAAATAACTCCAACCAAAGTTATCCAAACAAGTAGCTGACTTTGAAGAGTAGGAAGAAGTGAAAAGTAAAGACATTGGTTGTTTATTATCATATCTTAAGTGAAGTTTAAGATGGAGAAGGGCAGAGCCAAGATGGTGGAGTAGATAGGAATTCAATTGAACTTTTCCAAATTCCTCTCCAAACAACTTTAAAATAACACCTCAAATCACATCAAATTCCAGTCCAAGACAACTTAGGTCAGCAGAAAAGGTCTGTCACACCAAGGTGGTGGTTGGGCCTGGAGCACAGTGCTAGGCAATGTCAGAAGCAGGCCTTGGAGGCAGCTGCAACAGTAGCAGCAGCAACTTTGGGAACTCTCAACCCATAGTGGGTAAGGGAGGGTTAGACAACTGATCAGAAAGAGATTATAAGGGACCCTTTACTAGCACTGATTTCAAGACATTGTTGCATTGGCCATGCATAATTACAGGCCACAGTTCCAGGGCAAAGAGGAGCATTAGCACCTGTAGTAAAGACCAAAGCACAGGCCAGGAAAGCAGTGACCACACCTCTACTTAGATCATACCACCTTGGAAGCACCACAGACTTAGAGGACTCCCCTCTCCCTCCACGCCCCCCAACTAGCATTGAAAATAGCAGCACCAAAAAAACAGAAGCTTGGGACAGTGCCCCCTCTACCCCAGGAGCAGAGCCCAACTTTAATGTAAAGTTAAAAGTCAAGAAATAGGCTGGGAAAATGAGGAAGCAACAAAAAAAAGAACCTAACCATAAAAGGTTACGATGGTGACAGGGAAGATCCATGCACAAACTCTGAAGGAAACAAGGATGTCAAAACAGCTACAAGCAAAGTCTCAAAGAGAAGATGTCACTTGGACACAAACCCAACGAGGACTCCTATAAGAGCTTTAAAAGGATTTTAAAAATCAAATAAGAGAAATGGGAAAAGAAATGAGAGTGTTGCAAGAAAATTATGAAAAGTGAGTCAGTAGCTTGGTAAAAGAGGCACAAAAAACACTGAAGGAAGTAACACCTTAAGAAAAAGAGAATTGACCAGATGGTAAAAGAAGCCCAAAAATCCACTGAAGGGAAAAACTCCTTAAAAAGCAGAATTGGCTAAATCGAAAAGGAGGTTGTGTTGGTTTTGTTTGTGTAAAACCTTTTTAATTTTATATAATCAAACTTATCCATTTTACATTTTGTAATGCTCCCTATATCTTTGTTAGTCTTAAATTCTTCCCTTATCCATAAATCTGATAGGTAAACTATTTCATGCTCTCCTAATTTGCTTATGGTATCACTATGTGTAAATCATCACATATATAAGAATTTTAAAGCTTTTACATGAACAAAATTGATGTGGCTAGAATAAGAATAGAAAATATTGGTTGGGAAAACACCCTTGCATCAAGCATCACTGGTAAAAGTCTAACATCTAAATCATATAGGGAATTGATACATATATAAGACTGAGAATCATTTTCTAATATCTGTGGTTTAAAAAAGTGAACAATTTTTTCCTTTTTAAAAATTATTTTTGCCTTTTGTTTTTGTACCACAGTCATTTCTTCTTAAGCCTCTAACCAACATTGAATTTTCCCTTGTGACAAAAAAATTAGTCAAAACCAACTGACGTTGTAACCAATCTGCTAGCACATACTTCATTTCTAGTCCCCCATCTCTCAATTAAGAGAGAGGTATATTTCATTATCTACTTTCTGAGATAAGATTAATCATAATTGGTCAGAGCTTTTTTGCCTTTTAGCCTTATTGTTTACATAATTGCCATTGTGTTTGTTATTTCTGCTTTCTTTACATTATATTGCTGCATACAAGTCTTCGGTTTTATTGACTTCCTCATACTCACTTTTTCTTATGGTACAATAAGCAGCTCGGTGGTGCAACAGTGCACAGAGTACTGGCCTGGAGTCAAGTAGACCTGAGCTCTAGCCCTCTCTCAAACACTTACTAGCTGTGTAAGTAGGGGTAAGTCACTTAACCTCTGTCTGCCTCAGTTTCCTCAACTGTGGAATGGGGAATAGCCCCTACTATTCAGGGTTGTTGTGAGGATCAAATGAGATGATAACTAGGTAGTGCTTCACATAGTGCTTGGCACATAATAGGTACTGTATAAATGTTAGCTATTATTGTTGTTATTATTTTACTATATTCATACGTCACAATTTCTTTATACATTTACTGAATCTATGGATAACTATTTTGTTTCCAGTTTTTGGATACCACAAAAAGTACTGCTATGAATAGTTTGTTATGGAGGACTTTTTTTCCATTGACCTCTTTGGGGTATGTAGCCCCATGCTATCTTTCTAGTCTATTTACACATTACTCCCTTTCACACTCTCTGTGGTCCAGCTATACTGGCCTACTTGCTGTTTCTCACATGTGGCATTTCATCTCTTATCTTGATGCTTTTACTTTGACTTTTATCCATCCTTAGAATGCTTTCCTTCTTCACCTCCACCTCTTGGAATCTTTGGTTTCCTTCAGGAATCAGCTCATATACTACCTGTCATAGGAAGCCTTTTTTGTCCTTTCAAGCCCCATCGCTACAAGGTTGACTTGTGTTTCATTTGTACATGTCTTATATATACCTATATACATATGTTTTGTCTTCTCCTTTAGAATATGAGCTCCTTGAGGCAGGAACGGTTTAATTATCCTCTTTATATGTCTTGTATTTACTGCAGTATCTGGCGTATAGTAGGTACTTAATAAATGCTTGATGATTGACAGTAGGATCAAGGAGTCAGACTTTTTTGAACAGTTTTTATTGGCTTTTCTCACATAATTCCAAATTGTTTTCTAGTTTAGTTGTACCACTCCACAGCTCCACCAACAATAGCTCTCTTTGAATAGCCCTTTCTAATATTGTTTCTATTTTTTACCGTCTTTGCCAATATGATGAATACGAGTTAAAAACTTGTTTTTGTTTTTTTTAATAAAGGAGGGTACTGAGAGACAGCATGGCATAGTGGATAAGGAACTGACCTTGGAGTCAGAAAGACCTGGATTGCAGTCCTACCTCGTGACACATGCTGGCTGTGTGACCCTTGTGAGATGTGAAAGAGTTAAGTTTCCACATAAGTAGATAAGAAATCAGCACAGACAGGTTAACTTCTCCGTCCAAGGGGGAGAGTGATAACACAATTCTAGGCACATAATGTATTTTAGGGGTGGGGCATATAAGGAAGATTGTAACCCAGTAGGATTAGGACCAATCCTGATCCAGAAGGAGGAGTTAGGCGATTACTCACTATAAAGATTGCTCTGGCTTCTTTACCGCATGCATTTTCTCCCCTTCCAAGGAGGTTCTCCCGCTTCTCCCAAGAATCAAAGTAGCGCACTTCACCCTCTTTAATAAAAGGTCTTTGAGACACCAGTCTTTGGAACTGAGTCTGGGGTAATCTTTATAACACCCTGGGAAGTCACTTAACCTTTTGGAGTCCCAACCCACTCTCTGAGACTATAATTTGCAGAGAAAGTGCCAATATTTAGTGGTAGAAAAGGCTTGTTCTCACACTGATGAAATTTATAGGGCTGATTATTTTTAAAAAGGGAGGTACTCTGGGAAAGTGATTGTCATATCAATAGAAAATGCACCAATAAAACATTAAAAACAGCAAAGGGCAATGGAGTGGATGTCAGTAGGCTGTAAATATTACCAACAACGGCTTGATATGTTGCGTGGCTTAAGAAACTATCAAGGGCAGCAGGCATAATAGAAAAAGAAGCAAGACAGTGAGTCACATAGTAAAAAGAGGGATCACAAACAGCCCAGGTGTTCCAGTCTTATCTGTGAAATATTAAAAGAGCCAAAGAAAATTCTCTCTGGCATGTAGGGAGAATGCTAAGATGTGGGCAACAATTATATAAGATGAGAAAGTGACTAGGCCATATTCTGCACCTGCAAAGGAAGTTGCTTCAACGTACCAGAGAGAAGTTTTCACAGAGATGAGGAGAGGAAGACATTCCAGCAAGAGGGAATAATATGAGGAGGAAAGCACAGGGGAAGAGCAAGTAGTCTAGTTTGAATTGAATATATACAGAATAATGGAAAATAAGACTGTAAAGGTAAGCCAGCACCATATTGTGGGGGACCTGGAATTTAAGGAATTTAGCCTTGGTCAGAGGAAGTCATGGAAGATCTTTGAGAAGGGGAGTGACGTGATTATAGAGATTAATGTGGCAGTAAAATATGTTGAAAGGGGAGAAGACCAGCACCTTGAGAATCAGTCCCTCAATGCCCTCACAATTCTTTTGCTTCCAACATGAACTTCCTTCATACATACTGAGTTTAGTCCAGCAGCTTTTTCCCATATCTACTCTTTAATACCATTTTACCCATCTGGAACAGTGGTGACAAGAGTCCAAGTGTGAGGATTAACCGTTCTTGATGTCAAAGAGAGTTTATTTTTTAAAACTGAATCAAGAGATCAGTGTCATGAAAACCAGAGAGGCGTGTTCACTATATTTACAGATATGTAAGAGCCTACCATGTGGCAAACACTGGAATACAAAGACAAAAATGAAATAATCCTTGCCTGTTAGGAACTTATATTCTTTTAGGGAACATGTAGTAGTGTCAGTTGTTGGAAAGAGGTTGAGAAATATGGGGATTAAGAAAAGATTATTAGAAGAGGGATTTCCTGTAAATGAAGAAATTCTCCAAATGTTCCTATTTGCAAGTAACATTGCACTAGTTGCATCAAACTCCAGAATATTGCAGAATTTCCTAGTTAAAATCAATAAATACTCAAAAGAATTTGGCCAAGAAAAATCTATCCATGGGAAAAGTATATGGAGACATCCAGACTATGAAGTACGTAGGATAGATATGCAAATAAGAAATTAATTTGGCCCAGAATTGAACAGAAGAGCAGACTGAATTCCCTTTGGGGAAATTGACAAATTATTTTAATGGCCTCCAAACATCTAGAAATGAAGGCTCATATTTTATAGGCAGCTAGGAGTTGTAGTAGATAAAATATTGGACTTGGAGTCAGGAAGACCTGAATTTGAATTCTGCCCCAGAAACTTAATAAGAGTTTTGTGACCCTTTGATTACATTACTTAGTTTTGGACAAATCACTTAATCTCTATTTGCCTCAATTTCTCATCAGCAAAATGGGTATGATAACACCTATCTCACAATGTTGTGAAGCTCAAATGAGATAATATGTAAATCAGGTTGCGAACCTTAAAGCACTGTATAAATTCAAATATTATTTAAATCAGTATTCTACAGGTGTTGGCATATGGCCATGAGTTATATAATACTACAGTCTCAGAAGAACTGAAAATCAGTACCATGTCTTTAACTTACATGGTGGGTGTGAATAGGCTTCAGCATATTATTAAACAAGGAACTGTGAGGGGAAACCGCAATAAGTGATGTCTCAGAGTCTTGTATGTGACAAAAGAAGCTAGTCTAGTCCCATAGCCAGAAATATGGACGGACAATGTGTGAGCTCCGTAGGTAATTTTATATTGTCAAGAGATATTGAGAAAGGCCTTCAACTGCTGGAGAAGTCCCTTATGGTGAATTAACAGGATGACATAGATTACAGTCTTCAAAATGCATAGGCCTGGTGAGCTGTGAGCTGCATCAATTGAGGGAATGCTACCCGCACTGATAAAATCATAGGTTTGAATATTTGAGCCCTTGAGTATGTAAATTACTAGAGGGCACTGCTTCCACTGGTCTAATCCTCTTCAACAATAAAAACCTGACATGGGGCAGTCCAGCCTACTATATGCTTCACCCACCAGGAAGAGTTAATTCTCAGTCAGCTGCTGTCGCCCAGCTCTACCCCTATTGTGGGTGGCAGTGATTAGTTTCCATAATCTAGCTCAGGAGTTCTTAACCTTTTTTGTGTCATCGACTGCTTTGGTAGTCTGATGAAGCCTATGGACCCCTTCTCAGAATTAAGTTTTTAAATAACTGAAGGAAACATTAGAAGTTAGTAGATGAATCCATCAACAAACAATTATTAAGCACCTGCAATGTTCCAGGCACTGGGCTAAGCCCTGAGGATACAATAAGAGGCAGAAGATAGTCCTTGCCCTCAAGGAGCTCACCGTCTAATGGGGGAGACAACATGCAAACACATAAAGACAAAGCAAGCTATATGCTGGGTAGATAGGAAATAATTAACAGAGGGAAGGTCCTGGAATTAAGAGGAAGTTGGAGTTAATGAAAAATAAAGTTAGTGAAAGTAAAGATGTAATTTTATCCCATCCAAGTTCATGAGCCACTGCCCTTCCCCCCTCCCAAAATCTGTTAATGATAGGGTAAAGCACCCTGGTCTAAGTTGGTATGGGTTTATCCATTTAGAGTCTTTTGACTTAAGTTTTTGTCCACTGGGAAAACTGTCTTCCTCCCTTTGTGCTGTATGTCGTTGGACCCTACTCACAGGAACATGGCATAATGGAGTTAACCACACAAACATGGCTTGGCTCTGTAAAATGCTTTTCTCATTACCACAGAATCAAAAAGAATAATATTCACATATATTTAAAACAATTACCATGTGGTCTGTATGCCTGGGTCTTTTATTTTCATTAGCACATCTGTTGTTTCACTCCTAACTCAGGAATTCCAAGTTCAGGTACTTAAAGTCAGCCACTTCACTGAGGTCTACAAGCCTCCCAATGCTAGAGTTGGCAAACAGACTCAATGCTTTCCCACTCATGACCTAATAATAATAATAACTGTAGGTAATATTTATATAGTGCTTACTGTGTGCCAAGCACTATACTAAGTGCTTTACAATTATTTCATTTGATCCTCACAACCACCTGGGAGGAAGATGCTATCATTATCCCCATTTTACAGATGAGGAAACTGAAGCAAACAGAGGTTAAGTGACCTCCCCATAATCACACAGCTTGTAAGTGTCTGAGACCAGCTTTGAATTCAGGTCTTCCTGACTCCAGGCCTGGTGCTTTATCCACTATTCCACCTAAATACCACCTGTAAACTCATGGCTTCTCAGAGAGTTAAAATAAAATCAAAGAACTCAGGAGCCAAAGCTTGCTCCCAATATTAATGCTTTTTTTGCTCATTTTTTCACTATATATAATCACTAAATTAATGACTGTGTACTTAATAGATCAACCTCCTGTGTGCCAGGCACTGGTAATACAAATGCAAAGAATGAAACTCTCTACTTCCAAAGAGTTTACATTCTGTCTGGGGAAACAACATGTACGTGCATAAATATATGCAGAATAAATACAAGATAGGGAATTTATTAACAATTCGGGGAATCAGACAACGCTTAATGAAGAAGGTGGTTCTTTGAGCTGCATCTTGAAGGAAGAAAGGGATTATATGAGTTGGAGGTGAGAAGAGAGTGCATTCCAGATTTTAGGAACAGCCAGTATAAACAACTAGATAAGAAATTGAATTCCATTTATGAAGAACCAGTTCTTTCATGCAGCTGGCTTATTAGCTGGGTTCTCGAAGACTGATCAGTCCTCACTGTCTACTCAAAGCAAGAGTAGGAGTGGAATTGGGGTCAAGGCCAGACCAGAGAAAGAGAAAGACTTATCTGGCTGCCTGTCATTCCTCCCTCTCCCATCTTGAACCACTGTTCCTCAAGTGTTCATGACAGTGAATGTTCACGCCTTGCTTCATATTATTTCTTATCCCAAATCTCTGGCTCCTTTTGACTCTTCAGCAAACCTGCTTTCAGAAGTTTTATGGGTGATATTGATACTAGCCACAGGCACAGAGGCTGATGATTTGTCAGATGAAGTATAGATACAAATCCCATTACATGTGTGTTGTTCTTTTGACTCTGCATTATTTATATAAGATGTAACAGGTTTTATCTGAACTCTCAAATTCTTATTTTGTTCCCTGTGGCATGCATATGATGCCTGCATGGGAGCAGTGAGAGAGAAGGCCAGAATGGTAGTTTAAGCCAGATTGTGGAGAAATTAGAAGAATAACTAAGCAAGCAAGGATTTGTTAAACTCCTACTTTGTTCCAGGAATTGTGCTAGACATTGGAGATAAAAATAGAAAAAATGAAATAAACCCTACTCTCAAGGGCTTATATTGACATTTATATAACACTTTAAGTTTACAAAACATTTTTATCCAACAGCCTTGTGATGTTGTAAGTATTATGACAAATGGGTAAACTAAAGCTCATAGAGGTTATGTGAGCTAGCTTGAGATCACACAACTAGTAAGTGTCAGAGCCAAGATGCAAAACCACATTTCCCCTGACTCTTCCCACTATACCATGCTTCCTTGAATTCTGGGCTGAGTAATTTGGATTTTTATACTCTAGGCAATAATAGGTAACCTTTGTAGATTCTTAAATAAGAGAGTTACATGTTGAAAATAACTTTTCAGGAAGGTGATAGTTAGAATGCACAGAATAGATTGGATCTAGAGAGAGAGACTGGAGGCAGGAAATCAGTTAGGAGACTGGTGATATTCCAGGTATTCAGTAATTGGACCTAGAATAGTGTGATAACAGCAGGAATTGAAAGTAGAGAATGTTTATGAAGTGTTATAAAATAAGATTACACTTTCATCAATGTGACTTGGAAATGAACAAAACTGTAATTTGGGACAGTTACTGAATTATTAGTCAGGAAAACATTCTGTTTAAGTGGGGAATGTTGACTAGTGATTTGAGCAAGAAGTCAGCAAAGTTAAATGAATTCCAACAATATGGCCTCCCAGATTCTGGATCAGGAATCCATACACAAGGGTTCTAGTAGGGGTCCCACTCTTTACTAGCTGTGCCACTAGCTCTTACTTGACCTTGAATAATAAAGTATAGTGAGTTATAGAATTTACTTTCCAGAGACATGAGAGTATTACGTGCTCAGTCTGGTTCAATAGACTTTTTCTAAGAAGAAATTTCAGAGTTTCCCTATACTAAACAAGATAGGACTTATGAGATCTTCTGTGCATGTCCCCAACAATGATTTGGAGGATACAAGAAAGGCCTTTCTCTAGCACCTAGGGCAGAGCAACTAGTAATACTAAATATGGAAGCAGAGAGAGCTAGCAACCAAATGGGAAAATCCTACAATGAAAGAATGTTGTGGCACTTAAAACAATCTACTTTCTATTCTGGTTATCAATCAATCAGTCATAAACGTTTATTAAGTGCTTCCTATGTACCAGATGCTGTGCAAAGTGCAGAGAATAACAATAAGAAGCAAAAGACACTCTCTGCCCTCAAGGAACTTCTAATCTAATGAGGGAGAAAGCATGCAAATTAATATAGACAAAGCAAACTATATATAGAATAAATAGTAAATAATTAGCTGAGGGAAGGCACTAGAATTAAGAGAGGTTGAGAGAGGCTTCCTGTATAAGGTGGGATTTTAATTAGAAATTAAAAGAAGCCATGGAGGTCAGTAACCAGAGGGGAGAAGGAGGAGCATTCCAAGCATGAGGGACAGCCAGAGAAAATGCCCGAGCTAAGAGAGAGCATGTTGTTCTTGTTTTGTATTAGTCCTTCAAGACTAAACATCTGGGACAGCTAGATGATGCAGTGGATAGAGCACCAGCACTGAAGTCAGGAGGACCTGAGTTCAAATCTGGCCTCAGACCAAACACTTGACACTTACTAGCTGTGTGGCCCTGGGCAAGTCACTTAACCCCAGTTGCCTTAAAAAAAAAAAAAGACTAAATATCTTCAGAGCAGAAGTACTATGTCATCCTTTTTTGTGGATGTCTTCAGCCTGGCAAATAGTAGGTGCTCAATAAACGTTTCGTGAATATTACTTGGAATTTATGTCTTTTTTATCAGTCTTTCTCTTGTGATCGTAGTTTCAAGAACAAAGATTGATTGTTTCCATATTCTTCTTATCTCCTTTAACTCTCATCATGAATCATAATGACCAACACTGTTAGGAGCATTCTCTTGACTCTCGCAAAAACTGTTAGTTAATGAAGACAGTGCTAACTATTTACAGATGAGACCATCACAGGCATTAAAGACACAGAATCTAGCCCTGGAGGATTTCTTACCCTAGATCTAGGTATTTCTGGTCAACTTGACACTTTCAGTTCTCACTTTGGTCCAGCACTGCTAAAGCTTACTCAGCCCCTTTCCCCCCAAAAGAAAAAGTTCATTTTTGTAGTAGTAGCCACTTAATGGAGAGTCCCTCTCTCACGCTGAACTATTCTACTCAGTCATCTCATGACTCCCATGGATTTAATCATCACCTCCCCAGCCTCCGCTGACCTCCAGTCTCCTGTCTCCTGATGCCTTTCAGACATCTCGAACTGGATGTCCAGCATACATCTAATCTTTTCTCTGCCAACATTCTCCCCCTCCTAACTTCCTTATTACTCTGGAGGGCAACACCATCCTACCAGTCCTTCAGTCTCACAGCTGAGGAGTCATCCTTGATTTCTTACTATCTCTTACCCACCACATCCAATCTGTTGTCAAGGCCTGTTGATTTTACCTTTACACTACCTTTCAAATGTGCTTCCTTCTCTTCTCTGACACTAATACCACTCTGGTGCAGGTCTTCCCCACCTTACCCCTGGACTATTGCAATAGTCTACTGGTCAGTCTGTCTATTTCAAATCTCTCTCCGCTCCAATCCATCCTCCATTCAGGCACCAAAGTGATTTTCCTAAAGTGAAATCCAACTGTGTCACTCCCCTATTCAGTAAACTTCAATGGCTCCCAATTGCCCTTAGGATCAAATATGAAATCTTCTGTATGAAGTTCAAACTTCATAAACTCACCCCCTCCTACCTTTCTAGTCTTCTTACACCTTATTCCTCACCACATACTCTTCAACCCAATGACACTGGCCTGCTGGCTGTTCTACAAACAAGACACCCCATCTCTCAGCTCACAGCATTTTCTCTGGCTATCTCCCATGCCTGGGATGCTGTTCTTCCTCATCTTCACCTACTGACCTCCCTGGCTTCCTTTAAGCCCCAGCCAAAATCCCAAAAGTCTTCTACAGGAAGCCTTTCCCAATTTCTCTTAATTCTAGTGCCTTCCCTCTCTTAATTATTTCCTGTTTGCATACTGTGTATAGCTTGTTTGTACACATTTGCTTGTTGCCTCCCCCATTTGATTGTGAGGTCCTTTAGGAAAGGGATTGTCTTTTGCCTATTTTTGTACCTTCAGCATAAAGCACAGTTCCTGGAACATAGTAGGCTCTTGAATAAATGTTTGTTAACTATTAATTACTGATTTTCTATATATGTCCTATTGGGCAGAAGTGCCTACTTAATAAGTGTAGGGCTCTCTGGGGCTACTAGAAAAGGATATTTGAAGGACAGCCTTCTGTCTCTCAATTCTTCCTCTCTCCCTGCAGGTTTGATCTCAAAGGGTATGTGTAGTTGTGGCTCTGCCTAATAAGAACTTACCTTTGAGCCCCCATTCTTTTGGGAAACCCCATATCCATTCTTGAACTTGCCGCATTTCAGTGAGCATCGGTTATGTGACCATAACAAAAACCCAGCATTGGCTCTTTACAGAAGTAGACATATATGTCTGGATATTGCAAACAGCACTTACTCTTAGGATAGAATCAATATAGTACGTAATAACTAGCACACAATGCTAGTTAAACTACATAAAACATCTACTAAGCAACTGCAAGTGTACTATTTTCTTAAACCTTGGAAGTCCCACAAACAATATAGAAGCTGCTTCATCCAAGGAATTCTAAGGAATGTAATTTAAATTTGTTTTGTCCCCTTTGCTGCTCCCTTTCACGTGGGCAAAAAGAGTACCCAGTCAGGGTCTAATTCACTAATTGAGTCAGAAACTCTGAAGGAATGAAGGACCTAGGTTTCATGGCATTAATAATGAACTTGGAATTTGGGTAAATTTGGAATCTCCATTGAACCTATGGCATGGAACTTGGGTCCTGGCTATCTCCTCCTTGACAGGGACCTTTGCCCCCTTCTGGCCCAAAGCTAGGCCCCAGGCAAGGATAGATTTGTCACCACCATTGCCAGTCCTGCCATCCCTTTATCTCTGACTTTGAATACTTGACTTCTCTGTTGAAGATACATCTTTTCTCATCTTAAGTCACCACTTTTTAAAGCATGATGGGGCAAGGACAAATGAAGTGAGAGAAGTGCTGTGTGCATCCACTCCCTTGCTCAAATCTGAGCTCAGCTAGCCATCTTTGAGCTACCTGAGATGGCTTGGGCTTTTCTTTTTCCTCTCAGAAACCTGCCAAATGAGGAGGCTGGACTTGACCTCTAAGGTCCCTAAGATACCAGCTCTGAAACTTCTTGTAAAAAACAAAAAGGTTTTGAACCAGCTCTAAATCTGTGTTTCTTAAGTGTTACGACCCCTGCAATGCACACATGTCTGGCTGTCCACTGTTGATTGCCATTTATTCAACGAATATTTAGCGGGTACCTACTGTGTACAAAACATAATGCTTGGTGCAAAAAAAAAAAAAGACACAATCCTTGCCCTAGAGTTTACAATATAAGAGGGAGAAAGGACATCAACACAAATAAATATAAAACACATTACTACCTGTTAAGTCCATCCATTAGAGAGTTACAAAACAAAGTACAGTATGAGTTCTGATGACTCAAGCTATTACTGACCAGAGGGATCAAGGAGAGCTTTGTGGAGGAGGTAGCATTCGAATTGTACTTTAAAGGATAGATTGGAATTCAGCAGAGAAGGAGATAGCAAAGGCATGAAGGAGAAAGGGCATATGACAGCTAAAAGGTTAAGTGATAGAATATTCAAGGCTGGTGACCTTTGTCCTCCCTTTGATCCTGTCTCATGTATCTTTCTATAGTGGATCTTCACATTCCACCTGGGCCCAGATTTCGCTGAAGCCCTTCCTGGAAGTAGTTCCTGCCCCCTAAGTGGATTCTAGGTTGGCTAAATAATCAAACTACCCTCCTAAGGATGTTAGGACCATAAATTAGACCTGAAAGGGACCTTAGATACCTCAGCCAGACTTAACCCACGGCCCCTTTTGACAATTTTTTTTTGGTATTCCCAATAATCCCTTATTAAACATAACCTAAGGACTGCCCCACTAGCAAACTATAACCCAGTCTTGGCCCTTCCCCTAATTCAATTATGGTTCAACTCTACCCAGTTTCATATCTTCCTCCAGCAATGGATAATAAGAGCTAATTCAGAGCTAGGGCTTTACATTTCATTTATAGTTCAGTGAAATACAGTTAAACAGATTGAGAGGAACAAAAGAATTTAAGGTGCTGGAGAAAGCAGTTTTGAAGAAGGTAACCATGAGGCAGTCCGGTGCAATCAGAAGGCTAAATCAGTACACGTTTATTAAGCATCTGCTATGTGCCAGGCATTGTGCTAAACATTGGGGAAACAAAAAGAGGTAAAAGGCAGTCCCTGCCCTTGAGGTTGCTAAAATACTTGGTGAACTGAAAGAGAGTGAATAACTAAAGGGGTAAATATGGTAGAGAGTAGGAGAAATAGAAGGTAAGGAGGTTAAGGATTAGAAATCTCCAAAGTAATTGACATACTGACTTTTGACTGCTGCCAGGTGAAGATGAGGGTCTTCCATTTTGGGAAGAGTGAAGAGCTAAAATCAAGGAATCTTGTGGGCCATGAATACTGAAATCATTAAGGATGATGAGATGGAGAGAAGCATGATATAGTAGTGATAAGGGACTTTCAGTTATCTGGACATCTGCTGGACAAAACTGTTAATAATTTCTTTATTTTCCTTAATGAAAATTTCATCTTTCAAAAGGTGAAGAAACCAACCAGGGTAGAATGGGGGAGGTATCAAAGGATTGTAAAAGGGCAAATGTCCTGATTTCCAGAAAAGGGAAGGGAATAGACTTTGAGAACTAGAGGCTAGTGAACTTGACTTCAATTCCTGACAAGATTTTAGGATTTTTTTTCTCCCACTTTTATTGATACCTTTTGTTTTTACACCACCTTCATTTTCACCCCTCCCCTTCCCAGAGAACCATCCTTTGTAACAGTGAATAAAAAAGAAGAAAAAAAATAATTCAGCAAAACTTACACATCAACCAAATCTGATGGTATATCATGCAATCAGTAAACATCTTAAGTGCCTATTAGGGGATACAAATGCAAGGGGGGGGAGGGGAAGACAGTTCCTGACTCAAGGAGCTTACAATCTATTGGGACAAGACAACACAAAAGTGGTGAAAGCAGTTAGAGAAGTCCCAAAGTAGTGCAGTCTGGGAGAAATGAAGAGATGTGTCTGAACTGAGCTATCTCCTTAAGGGTTAGTTTGGAGTTCACAGCCCCACCCTCCAATCCGGAAAGGCCAAAGGTAATGATGAGTAGGAGTGCCAAGGCTGATGAGAATTTACAGGAGGAAGAGATTATCATGGGGCTTGGTAGAGAAGTCAGAGAGGTCTTAAGGTAGTACAGCCAGAAGAGAAATGAGTCTATGGTGATTATAATTACATAGTGTTACTTTTCAGTACTTTTTGTGCTTTCATTTACATTTTTGTTGTCCTTATGTATATTGTTTTCCTGATTCTGTTTCATTCTAAATTCATTATTATTTCTTATGGAACAGTAGTGTTCCATTGCATTCTTATACCAATTTGTTTAACCATTCCCCTGTTGATAAGCAGCTACTTTGTTTCCAGTTCTTTTCTAACATAAAAAGTGCAGCTGTAAATATTTTTATGTAGATGAGAGACCTTTCTGTCTTTGACCTCCTTGAAGTATATGCCTAGCAATGAATGAATGATTCAATGAATGAACAAATAAGCATTTATTAAACCCTTCCATATGCCAAATACTGTGTTAAGCCTTATGGATACAAATACAAGCAAACAAGCAAGGCCCTGCCTTCAGGGAGCTTATATTCTAATGGGGAAAGACAACACATATATAGGAAACTTGTGGCCCAGAATTATTTTGAAGAGTCAAGTCAGAGGGAATGGGTGACTGAAGGAATGGGACAATTGATTGAGATGTCCTTGGCAGGAATGGAAGTGTTGATTTGATTACCATTCTCTGATTTGAAAAAGTAGAAATGGAAGAGAGGAGGGAAAGTTAAAGGCATGGAAAAGGCGGACCAATTCACAGTTCTACCAATAAGGTGTCAGTATGCCTATTTCCACATACCCTTCAACACTCATTTTTGCCATTTTTTATTACCTTGGACAATTTTTTGGGTGTGAAGTAAAACCCCAGAGTTGTTTTGATTTGCATTATGGTTACCTCTTCCACGTCACAACTTCCCTATCACTGTTTTGATATATTGCAGGTTGGCATAGAAAATTATATGGAAATTTGGGGGGAGTTTTGTGGAAGTCACAGATGACATGCAAAGGCCAGCAGATGACTCAGAAAAGGTTGAGAAACTCAGAAATGCTTAAAATATATGTATAGTATTGTATAGTATCAACCTCAGTTTTACAGAAGGGTATTGTAAACACCCCATAAAAGAAAAAGAAGAAATACAGACTTCTTCTCTGTTATGAAGGGAGCGCCAAAAAATTTTGTGTAGATTTTCCAGATCTTGGGGGTAGCCATGCCCCTAACCCCTGCGATGTGGAAGGGATAACTATATTTTAGTAGTGATTTAATATAACCTTTCCTATGTTGTCCCTATGGAAAAGATATGGGTTACACATTAGCATACAGTTAGGCAGATTTGGAACTCTTTATATGTAATTTTGGAAAGTTGTCTTTAGTGAAATGCCCCAGTGATCTGTCTTGAGGCTATTCTTTTCTAACATTTTCATTTTAGCCTTTCTTAGTCCTCCTTAATCTTAATGATTATCTCTGGTTTATCTTATTCACGTTGGTTAGTACTTAATTGTTTGCATGTTGTCTCCCCCCTTACGTTGTGAGCCTCTTGAGAGCAGGGACCATGTATGGTTTTTTTGTCTTCCCTTGTATCTCCAGTACTTAGTACAGTGTCCGTCATATAGTGGGCACTTAATAAATTACTTTTTGATGACTTTTATCAGTGACTTAGATAAAAGCATGGGTGGCATACTTATCAAATGATGCAAAACCAGGAGAGAGTATGGATAGTTGGAGCTTGAAGGGATAGTTAACATTGATTGACATGATCCAGAAAGATCTTGATAAACTAGAACATTGGAATGAATGTACTAAAATTAGATTCAATAGGAATTAATATATTAAGTGGTATCGAATAGTATCAAACTCGAATAGAAACAGGAGCCATTAATCTGTCCAGAAGGATCCCTGCAGGCCACACATTAACTTAGTTTTAAAATGTAATATTATCTGTTTTATCGTATTTTTATTTATTTTAAATATTTCCCAATTACATTTTAATCTGGCTCCAGAGGCATTGGGAGTGTTATGGTTTCCATAACACTGACATGGACATACCTCTGGCCAACAGAACTAGGGAAGTGGTAGTTCTATTGTACTGTGGTCTGGTCAGACTATATCTAGAATATTGTGTTCATTTTGGGATGACAAATTTTGGAAGACATGGATAAACTAGAGAGTATCCTGAAGAGCACTTTTATGATGGCAAAAGTCCTGGAGATCAGGCAATGTTAAGATAAGTTGAATGAATTGAGAATGTTTAGCTACAACAGATTTAGAGGAAACATAATTGCTTTCTTCAGGTATTTGAAGAGAAGGGATAAGATATGTTTTTCTTGGCCCCATTGGAAAAGATAAAGGCAATAGTTGCTGGTAGAAGAGGGGCAGATTTCATCTTGATATAAGGAAAAAGTTGTGAACAATTTAGTGCTGCCCTTAAGTGAATCAGTGGAGATCTTCAAGCAAAAGTTGGATCACCACCAGTGAGGAACATTGTAGAAAAAGCTGTTTAGGAAGAAGTTGGACTAAATGACCTCTGGAGTTCCTTCCAACCCTGAGAGTTTGATTTATGTTTGATTTCTGGATAGTTTACAGGTACAACTTTGTGATTCAAATTAAAACTGCCTTTCCAAGCCAACACCCTGATGCTCCAAGCTAGTTGTTCTATATTCCCCATCTTCTCCTATCTACTAAACTTGTCTCTTTCAGAGGGAACTCATCTAGTTCAGCTTCTCCATATGCTCCTGTCACATAGCTCCTGTCCTTAATAAAGTCACAGGCCCTCAAGTTTTTGTTTGTTTTTGTTTGTTTGTTTTGTTGTTTTCTAGTTCAACATTTAAATACATACTATGTGCAAAACTCTGCTCTTTAGGCTTAATCTGTTTCAGAAATCTATGAACGGGCTTATTATTTGTTCCTAGATATCAAAGATGGAAAACCTTTTATTCTAGAGCTAGATTATGTCCCAGGACCTGAGGTTCTCTAGCTTATTTAGTATTCTTAGAGATCAGCTTTCTCCAGGAAGCTTAAAGCACATTATATATTTGTTGTTTTATTTCTACAATAGCCTAGGACAGTACCCAAGGGATTCCATATCCAATCTTATAGATGGATCTGGCAAGGAATGAGGTATACCCATAGCTAGTAACTGGCTTTGTTGGTCAGTCCAAGGCTCTGTTGCATTGCCCAATTTCCTTTTTTTAAAAATTTTTATTGATTTCTTGTTTTTATATCACCTAATTTCTCCCAAATCCTTCCCTCTCACACATCACAGAGAGCCATATGGCTCTTATAACAAAGAATTTCTTTAAAAGCAGGAAGAGGAAAAAAAAAACCAAACACATCAAAAAAGTCTGATGTATGAGAAGTTCCTTATCCATGGACCCCCAGTTCTGCAAAGGAGTGGGCAGAGATGTCTTCTCATGTCTGGCATTTGGGGGATGTGGAGGGACAAATTTGTTTTTTGCAGTTTTACAACATTGTTTTGCTTGCTTTGTGGTTCTTTCCCCTTATGTTACTGTAATACTGTGCAGCTGGCCTTCCTACTACACTTTGCATTAGTTCATATGTCTTTCCATGCTTCTCAGCATTCGTTTATGTTCATCACTTCTTTTTTTCTTTTAAAAATTTTTATTCATTGTAAACTTAAATATAAAAAGACAAAATGAAATTTCCATATACATAACACAACATAAAAAGAGAATTCAATATAAAGCCATAAATTTATATTTCACACTGTTTACTTTTTTTGGACAAACTGTGTAATAAATACTATACATCGTTTTCAAAGCCACCCTGCTTTTTTGTGCTTCCTACTAAATTTTCTTTTATTCTCTGTTGCACACTTTTTTTTCTTCCTCCCTCCCCCCCCCAGAGAAGGCTATCACTAGATACAAATATGTGTGTGTATATATACATATATATACGTAAAATATATATACATATATATGTAAAACCATACTACACATATTTTTATTAGTTCTTTGTCTGGAGGTGGATAGCATCTTCTATCATAGGTCCTTTTTAGTTGATTTGAGTATTTATAATACTCAAAATGACTTAGTCATTCAAAGTTGTTCTTAGAACAGTACTGCTGGGGGCGGAGTCAAGATGGAAAGATAAAAGCAGTGACTTGCTTGAGCTCTCCCCCAAACCCCCCAAATACCTGTAAAAAATGACTCTAAACAAACTCCAGAGCAGTAGAACCCACAGAAAGACAGAGTGAAACAAATTTCCATCCCAAGACAACATGGGTGGTTGATAGGAAAGGTCTGTTGTGCTAGCTGGGTGCACAGTTCAGCTTGGGCCACGCAGGCAAAGATGGGGCCCCAGCAAACCCAGAGCAGGCCTCAGGAGACTAAATCACAGATAGCTGTGGTGAATTCCAGACTTCTCAACCCACAAACACCAAAGACAATTTAGGAGGTCAGTGGAAAAGGTCTGTTTGACCTGGGTGAGAGAGGAGCCAGTCCACCCCTGGCCTCAGGGAGGTGGCCACAGAGGCCGCAGCTGCTTCTGGAGCTCTCAGCCCACAAACAGTATTGGGATTGAGCAGTTAATCAAAGGGGGATTGCAGGGATCTGTTTGCTGGCACTGAGGCAGGATTCTCTTGCTTTGCCTGTGCTTGGATCAAGGTCGAAGTCCTAGGTGGCAGTCCTGGGACAAGGAGGAGCACTAGCATGGTGGAGCTTATGGCAGCAGTGAAGAAGGAATCCTCCTCACAGTTCAAGGCAGAAAAGAGTGCTTGTGGTCACTCATAGACCAGAGCACAGGTCAGGAAAGGAGTAAACACCTCGCCTTTGCTCATACCACCTTGGAAGAAATGAAAATTCACAGGTCCCTGGAGGTATCTCTGAAAACAACAGCACGAAACCTCCGAAGCTTGGGACAGTACACCCTCCACACAGGAAGTAGAGCCATACTTTAACAAAGAGTTTAAAAAGTCAAGTAATTGGCTGGGAGCATGAGCAACCAGAGGAAAAAAACTCAGACTATAGAATTTTACTTTTGTGACAAAGAAAATCAAAATATACAACCAGAAGATAACAACAAAGTCAAAGCTCCTACATCCAAAGCCTTCAGGAAAAATATGATTCAGTCCCAGGCTATGGAAGAGCTCAAAAAGGATTTTGAAAAACAAGTAAGAGAAGTAGAGGAAAAACTGGGAAGAGAAATGAGAGTGATGCAAGAAAATCATGAAAAACGAATCAATAGCTTACTAAAGGAGACCAAAAAAATGCTGAAGAAAATAAGACCTTAAAAAATATACTAACCCAAATGGCAAAAGAGGTCCAAAAAGCCAGTGAGGAGGAGAATGCTTTAAAAAGCAGAATTGGTCAAATGGAAAAGGAGGTCCAAAAGCTCAATGATGAAAATAATTCCTTAAAAATTAGAATGGAGCAAATGGAAGCTAATGACTCTATGAGAGATCAAGAAATTATAAAACAAAACTAAAAGAGTGAAAAAATAGAAGGCAATGTGAAATATCTCATTGGAAAAACAAATGACCTGGAAAATAGATCCAGGAGAGACAATTTAAAAATTACTGTACTACCTGAAAGCCATGATCAAAAAAAGAGCCTAGACATCATCTTTCAAGAACTTATCAAGGAAAACTGCCCTGATATTCTAGAACCAGAGGGTAAGATAGACATTGAAAGAATCCACCGATCACCTCCTGAAAGAGATCCCAACAGGAAAACTTTTAGGAATATCATAGCCAACTTCCAGAGTTCCCAGGTGAAGGAGAAAATATTGCAAGCAGCCAGAAAGAACCAATTCAAGTATTGTGGAAACACAATCAGGATAACACAAGATTTAGCAGCTTCTACATTAAGGGATCAGAGGGCTTAGAATATGATATTCCAGAGGTCAAAGGAGCTAGGGTTAAAACCAAGAAAACTGAGCATAATCCTACCCAGCAAAACTGAGTATAATCCTTGGGGGCAAGGGGAAAATGGCCATTCAATGAAATAGAGGACTTTCAAGCATTCTTGATGAAAAAACCAGAGCTGAATAGAAAATTTGACTCTCAAATACGAGAGTCAAGAGAAGCATGAAAAGGTAAACAGGAAAGAGAAATCATAAGAAACTTATTAAAGTTAAACTGTTTACATTCCTACATGGAAAGATGATATTTGTAACTCATGAAACCTTTCTCAGTATTAGGGTAATTGGAGAGAATATATATATATATATATATATATAGACAGAGGGCATAGGGTGAGTTGAATATGAAGGGATGATATCTAAAAAATAAAATTAAGGGGTGAAAAAGGATTGTACTCTGAGAAGGAGAAATGGAAAAGTAGAATGGGGTAAATTATCTCACATAAAAGAGTCAGGAAAAAGCTTTTACAGTGGAGGGGAAGAGGGAGGAGATGAGAGGGAATACGTGAATCTTACTCTCATCGAATTTGCCTTAAAGAGAGAATAACATACACACTCAATTGGGTATGGAATCTATCTTACCCTACAGGAAAATAGGGGGGAAGAGGATGGGGGGAATGATAGAAGGGAGGGCAGATTGGTGGAGGTGGTAATCAGAAACAAACATTTTTGAGGAGGAACAGGGTCAAAGGAGAGAACAGAAGAAATGGAGGGGAGGGGAGGATAAGATGGAGGGAAATATAGTTAGTCTTTCACAACATGACTATGTGTTTTGCATGACTACACATGTATATAACCTATATCAAATTGCTTGCCTTCTCAATGAGGGTGGCTAGGGAGGGAGGAAGGGAGAGAATTTGGAACTCAAAGTTTTAAAAACGAATGTTAAAAATTGTTTTTACATGCAAGTGGGAAATACTATATACAGGCAATGGGGTATAGAAATCTATCCTGCCCTACAGGAAAATAGAAGGGGAAGTGGATAAGAGAAGGGGGAGAGAGTGATAGAAGGAAAGGCAGACTGGGGAAGAGAGAATGCATGCTGCCTTGGGGTAGGGGGAAGGGGAGAGATGGGGAGAAAATTTGGAACTCAAAATCTTGTGGAAGTGAATGCTGAAAATTAAAAATTAATTAATTAATTTTTAAAAAGGACAGTATTGCTGTTACTGTGTAAAATGTTCTTTTGGTTCTGCTCATTTCATTCTTCGTTTCATGCAAGCCTTTCCATGTTTTTATAAAACCAACAAGGTCATTGTTTCTTACAGCACAGGATTCCATCACTATCACATATCACAACTTGTTTAGCTATTCCCTAATTTGATTTTAGCCATTTCCCTAAATGATCCCTAATTCCCTTCAATTTCTAGTTCTTTGCCACCACAAAGGGAACTGCTATATATATAATATACATTGTTATATAGAATATATATATAGAAAATATATATATAGAATATGTATATATATACATATATGTGTATATATATAATATATAAGTTCTTTTCCTTTTTCCTTAATTACCTTGGGAAACAGACCTAATAGTGGTATTGCTAGGTCAAAGGGTATACAGTTTTATTACTAACTCTTTAGGCATAATTCCAGATTGCTCTCCAAAATGGTTGGATCAGTTCACAGTTCCACCAACAGTGAATTAGTGTCCCAATTTTTCCACATCCTGACCAGCATTTGTCACTTTCCCCTTCTGTCATTTTAACCACTCTGATAGGTATAAAATGATACCTCAAAAGTTGTTTTAATTGGCATTTCTCTAATCACTAGTGATTTTTAGAGCATTTTTCATATAATTATATATAGTTTTGATTTCTTCATCAAAAAACTGCCTGTTTACATCTTTTGATCATTTATTAATTGGGGGATGATTTGTATTCTTATAATTTTGACAAAGTTCTTTATATATTTGAGATATGAAACCTTTATCAGAAAAACTCTATAAAGTTTTCCTCCCAATTTTGTTTTCTTTCTGATCTTACATTGGTTTTATTTGTACAAAACCTTTTTAATTTATTGTAATCAAAATTATCCATTTTACAACTCAAAATGCTCTCTATATTTTGTTAATCTGTGTTTCCATGGTCCCTTATTGAACACAATTTTTATTGCATTGTGATCTGAAAAAGATGCATTTAGTATTTCTGCTTTTGTGCATTTAACTATTATGCCCCAATATATGGTCATTTTTTTATAAAGGTACTATGTACCACTGAGAAAAAGGTGTATTCTTGGGGCAGCTGGATGACACAGTGGATGGGGCACCAGCCCTGGAGTTGGGAGAAGTTGGGTTCAGATTCGGCCTCAGATGCTTGGCACTTGCTGGCTGTGTGACACTAGGCAAGTCACTTAACCCCATTGCCTAACCGCCCCCCCCCCCCAAAAAAAAGAAATATAGGAAATGATGAGCAGGTGGACTTCTGAAAAACCTGGAAAGACTTGCATGGACTGATGCCGAGTGAAGTGAGCAGAGCCAGGAGAATGTTGTACACAGTAACAGTCACATTGTGCGATGACTAACATTGATAGACTTAGCCCTTCTCAGTAATGCAAGGATCTAAGACATCTCCAAAGGTCTCATGATGGAAAATGCTATCCACATCCAAAGAAAGAACTATGGAGTTTGAATGCAGATCAAAGCATACTATTTGCTATTTTTTTCTTCTGTTTTGTTTTGTCTTCTCTTTCTTGTGGTTCCTCCTATTGGTTCTAATTCTTCCTTACAACATCACTAATGTGAAAATATGTTTAATAGGAATGTATATGTATAGCCTATATCAGATTGCATGCAGTCTTGGGGAGGGAGATGGGGAGAAAGGTGAAGAAAATTTTAAAACTCAAAAGCTTATGAAAGTGATTGTTGATAAATTAAAATAAATTAATAAATAAAACAGGAAAAAAAAGAAAAAGGTATATTCTTTTCCCATTCAATTCTCTCCAGATATCTAGCTTATCTAAGCTTAACTTCAACTCTAATGACTTTATTGTTTTTTTTTAGATTTATCTAATTCTGAAAGGGGAATGTTAAAACCCCCCCCATTATAGTATTAGTCTATTTCCACCTGTAATTCGTTTAACTTTTCCTTTACAAATTTAGATGCTATAGCATTTGGAGCATGTAAGTTTAGTGTTAATATTGCATCTTCATCTATAGTACCTTTAATCATAATATAGTTTCCTTGTTTATCTCTTTTAATTAAATATATTTTAGCTTTAACTTTGTCTGCAATCATGATTGCTATCCCTGCTTTTTTTTACATCCACTGAAACATAATAAATTCTACATCAGCCCTTTATTTTAATTCCGTGTGTATCTCTCATTTGTAAATGTGTTTTTTGTAAATAGTATGTTGTTGGGTTCTGATTTTTAATCCATTCTGCTGTTTCCATTTTATGGGTCAATTCATCTCATTCATATTCAAAGTTTTATCCCTCCATCCTACTTTTTTTTCCTTACTATTATCCTTCTCACCTTCATTTTACCCTATCCCTCCTCACACTGTCTGGTTTACTTCTAACCAGTACCTCCCTAATCCACACCCTTTTTAAGAATCCCTCCCTTATCTTTTCCTCTTACCCTCCTATTCCTTAATCTTCCTACCCTTCCATTATCCTCTCTCCTCACCCCCCTACTTATTGATCTACACACCCTTCTAAAAGTCCTTCCCTTATCCTGTCCCCTCACCTTTCTGTTTGTCCATAAATTTAGAAGACTTTTATACCCTTCTAGATGTATATGTTATTCTCTCTTCAACCCAGGTCCAATGAGAATATGATTCTAGCACTATCAGTCCTCCACCCCTACCTGCTTCTACTATAACAGTTCTTTTGTTCATGCCTCTGTTGTATGAGTTAATTGCTCCATTTTACCTCTCCCTACCCAATTTTATTTTTTAAAATCATCCCACCATATTCTCAACCCCAAGCCTTCTATCTATGTATAGTTTTTCAACCTATCCAAGTAATGATAGCATTTGTAAGAGTACAGATAACGTTTTCCCACATAAGAGGTAAACAGTTTGACCTTATTAAGTCCCTTGGTCTTTAATGTTTACCTTGTTTCTGCTAGATCTTATGTGTCAAATTGTCCATTGAGTTCTAATCTTTTTGTCACAAATACCTGAAAGTATTTCAGTTTATTGAATGTCCGTTTTTTTTTCATTTAGGATTATAGAGGGAAGTTATTCATGGTTGCAGTCTCAGCTCTTTTGCTCTTTGAAATATAATGTTCCAAGCCTTTCAGTCTTTTAATGTAGAAGCTGCTAGATTTAGATCTTGTGTTATCCTGATCGTGGCTCCACAGTATTTAAATTGGTTTTTTTTGTTGTTGCTTGGAGCTTTGAAACTTGGCTATAATGATCCTGTGAGTTTTTATCTTGGGATCTCTTTCAGGTGGATTTTTTTCTATTTCTGTTTTACCCTCTCATTCTGGAACTTCAGGGCAATTTTCTTTGATAACTTGTTGTAACATAATATCTAGACTTTTTTTTTTTAAATCATAACTTTCAGGTAATCCAACAATTCTTATGTCTTCACTCTGTTCTCCAGAACAGAAACACCTAATGAGGTGTTTCATATTCTCTTCTATTTTTTCATTCTTTTGATTTTATTTCATTATTTCTTGGTGGAGTATAGGGTGCATTGTCTTGTAAGGAGTCTGTGAGTTAAAAACAGCAACAGCAATAGTCACCCAAAGATTTGTGCATCTCATGACCTTCTTATTACCAACATTGTCTTCCATTTACCTAAAAGCAATACAACTTTGTGGATGCACCCTCACAGCAAACATTGGCATTTAATAGACTATGTCATTGTAAGGAGAAGAGACTGACAGAATGTGATATTGACAAAGGCAATGTGTGGTACTGAGTGCTGGTCTGATCATAGACTTACCCTCTCCAAGCAAATTTTGCATTCAACAAAAAGCTGCAGCCCCACGGCAAGATGACTACCAAACTGAAGGTCTGCAGAACAGTTGTGCTGACCTCGTTGTTGTATGCCTATGAAACCTGGACAGTCTACCAGCACCATGCCAGGAAACTGAATTGTTTACATTTGAATTGTCATAGAAAGATTCTGAAGATCACTTGGCAGGATAAGATACCAGAAACTGAGATTCTTTCTTGAACTAAACTGCCAAGCATTCAAACTCTGCTGCCGAGAGTGCAACTCCGATGGGTTGGCCACGTTGTTCAAATGCCAAATATACACTTGCCTATAAGACTATTTTACAGAGAACTCACAGAAGGCAAGTTATTTTCTTCCTTAAGTTTTTGGAACTCTTTTTCTTTTTTTTTTTTTTTGGTAAGGCAATTGGGGTTAAGTGACTTGCCCAAGGTCACACAGCTAGTACATGTCAAGTGTTTGGTCTGAGGCCAGATTTGAACTCAGGTCCTCCTGACTTCAGGGCCGGTGCTCTATCCACAGTGCCACCTAGCTGCCGCCTTGGAACTTTTTTTCCAATTGATTGACTTTCTTTTCAGAATTTTCTTGACTTTCATGGATTGCTCTTATTTTTTTTCCTAAATTTTCCTCAACCTCTCATATTTGTTTTTAAAAGTCCTTTTTAAGCTCTTTCAAGAACTGTTTTTGAGCTTGTGACCATTTTACATTTGTCTTTGAAGCAGGAGTGGCTTTTTTAACTTTGCTATCTTTTTCTGAGTATGAACCCAGATCTTTATCCCCATAGTAACTATCTATGGTTGGGTTCGTTCTCCTTTACTTATTCATCATTATTATTTTTAGTGGCTTATTATAGTCAGGTTCTCGTTCTGAAATGTGGGGGATGATGCCTCAGGGTTCAAGTTTTTCATACTCATATTTTCTGAGCTCTGTCTGAGGGCCTGACCTTGGACACTCCTCTCTGTCAGAGTCATAGCTTGGACCCCCAAGCACACTGTCACCTCAGATGGTCTTGCTCCCTTCAGTCCCTTCCACAGCTGCAAACTTCAGCTCACCCCTCTGCACTGAAATGGAAACTAGGCACTCTGCTCTCTTGAATTTGCCCACAGACCCATGTGCCCCATGGATGCAGGGAGCTGCACATCCCATGGCACCTCCTGGTTTTGATTATCCTGTTTCTTCACATCTTCTGGAATGCATTTTGCTATGAGAATAATGAGGTACCTGCAACGGGCAGCTTTGTCTGGCCCTGGTCTGGACTGGGTCCCAGCCCAAACCAAGGTCCTGGTGCCTGGCAGCTAGTGCAGCGTTCTGGGCCAGGTGGATTTCTACTCCAGTTTCTCCCTGTCCCTGCTCTCCATAAAGCAGTTTCTGGACTTCAGATCTGTGAATGCATGCAAAAAGACCTCATTTATGCTTTTGCAGCAAGAGTTGCCAGTGAGATTGGCAAACATAATGAAAGAAATAAGTCTCCTTCCAGATAACCTTTAAGAACACCTTCAATTCAACTGGTACAGAGCTGGTGCATTCAGTCTACAGGAGCTCCTTGATTTTAAGCATAAAAGTGCTGAAGATGCTAAAGCTGTTTATGACTTTACAGTCATAAGAATCCAGAATCGTCATAATGATGTCATTCCTACCATGGCTCAGGGTGTGATTGAATACAAGGAAAGCTTTGGTGTGGATCCAGTGACCAGTCAGAATGTACAGTATTTTTTGGATCATTTTTACATGAGGCGCATTTCAATCAGAATGCTACTCAATCAGCATTCCTAACTGTTTGGTGGAAAAGGAAAAGGAAGTTCAACTCACCAAAAACACATTGGAAGTTTTAATCCAAATTGTAATGTTGTTGAAGTTATTAAGGATAGCTGTGAAAATGCAAAGCATCTTTATGATTTGTATTATATTAATTCTCTAGAACTATAACTTGAAGAATTAAATGCAAAATCACTAGGACAGCCCATGCAAGTTTATGTACCATCACATCTCTATCACAAGGTGTTTTAACTTTTCAAGAATGCAATGAGAGCAACCATGGAACACCATGCTGACAAAGGTATTTACCCTCCTATTCAGGTTCATGTAACACTGGGTAATGAGAACTTGACTGTAAAGATGAGTGATTGTGGAAGAGGTGTTTCTTTGAGAAAAATTAATAGACTCTTCAACTACATGTATTCAATTGTACCATGACCTTGTGTTGAGACATCGCGAGCTGTACGCCTGGCTGGTTTTGGTTATAGATTGCCCATATCTCAGCTTTATGCATAGTACTTTTTTCTTTTTTTTTTATTAATTTATTTTGATTTATCAACAATCACTTCCATAAGCTTTTGAGTTTTAAATTTTTCTCCCCTTCCCTCCCCCACTGGCTCCCCAAGACGGCACCCAGTCTGATATAATCTATACATACCTATTAAACATATTTTCACATTAGTCATGTTGTAAGGAAGAATTAGAACCAATAGGAGGAATCACAGGAAAGAGGAAACAAAATAAAACAGAAGAAAAAATAGCAAATAATATGCTTCAATCTGCATTGAAACTCCATAGTTCTCTCTTTGGATGTGGGTAGCATTTCCATCGTGAGACTTTTGCAGATGTATGTCTTACATTCTTGCATTGCTGAAAAGGGCTAAGTCTATCAAAGTTAGTTATCACACAGTGTGGCTGTTACTGTGTACAGTGTTCTTCTGGTTCTGCTCCCTTCACTCAGCATCAGTCCATACAAGTCTTCCCAGGTTTTTCTGAAGTCCACCTGCTCATCATTTCTTATAGCACACTAGTATTCCATTACATTCATATACCACAACTTGCTCAGCCATTCCCCAGCTGATGGTAATCCCCTCAATTTCCAGTTCTTTGCCATCACAGAAAGAGCTGCTATAAATATTTTTGTACATGTGGTTCTTTTTCCCATTTTTATGATCTCTTTGGGATACAGACCTAGAAGTGCTATTGCTGGGTCAAAGGGTATGCACATTTTTATAGCCCTTTGGACATAGTTCCAAATTGCTCTCCAAAATGGTTGGATCATTTCACAACTCCACCAACAATGTAAAAGTGTTCCAATTTTCCCACTTCTTCTCTAACATTTATCATTTACCTGTTTTGTCATGTTGGCCAATCTGATAGGTGTGATGTGGTACCTCAGAGTTATTTTGATTTGCATTTCTATAATCAATAGTGATTTAGAGCATTTTTTATATGACTATAGATAGCTTTAATTTCTTCATCTGAGAACTGCCTGTTCATATCCTTTGACCATTTATCAATTGGGGAATAACTTGTATTCTTATAAATTTGACTCAGTTCTCTATGTATTTTAGAAATGAGGCCCTTATCAGAGACACTGGTTGTAAAAATTCTTTCCCAGTTTTCTGCTTCCCTCATAATCTTGGTTGCATTGGCTTTGTTTGTATGCACAGTACTTCAAAGGAGACCTGAAACTGTATTCCTTAGAAGGTTATGGGACAGATGCTGTTATTTACATTAAGGCCCTATCAACAGAGTCAGTGGAAAGGCTCCTGGTATACAATAAAGCTGCACGGAAACATTATAACGCCAATCGTGAGGCAGATGACTGGTGTGTGCCAAGCGGTGAAGCAAAGGATATAACAATGTTCCGCAGTGCATAGCTGCATCTAGGCCATCTGAAAAAAACAAAAACAAAAACAAAAATAGGTTTCTAGTATTATATTTGAGAGGGACTTTAGAAAACTGTTACACAAAACATTTCATATCTGATTTTCACACTTATTGACTGGGTAGAATAAATGGAAACTGAATTCCATAGCTATCTTTCAGACCTCCTAAAGCATTGAACTGTATCATTTAGTTGTAAGAAGAAAGAAAATTCTAGCTACTGTGTACATTTACTTCTAACTACTGCAAATGTGGCTAACGTTTTGCTCGCTTTTCAGTGGACTTCAGGGACAAGTATAGAAATCTTCAGGTTCCTCATGGGACCCATGCAATTTATCTTATATCTAGTAAAAGCATTTCCCTAATTATAGTGATTAATTAGTTAACTACCTTTTTATAGTCTGGAAAATCTTGTTATGCTTTATTTAATTCTACTCAGGAATGAGAGTAAGTTAAAATTGTTTTCACATTTGAATCAGTAACTGCCTGTTGCTTGCACATATAAAGGCAGAAGATTATTACCCTATGGATTTAATACCACTTGCTTTTTATAATTTCCTTTCATAGTTGACTTAGAGCCACTAATTTTTAGAGGTAAATTTTCTTTTTCTGAATAATCAATATCTAATTCTCTCTATATTCAGTCAAGATCCTGTGAAATTTATACTGAATGTTCTTTTCATTAATTTCAGAAGGAGAATTTTTATTGCTAAATGACTAGCAACTCTTAACAAAATCCTCAAAAATTTTAAGGGGATAGCTATTTACTATGTGATTATAATTTGTGTAGTGATTCTAATTATGACATTAAGAAGCAGTATGACATAATAATAGAAGGCCAGCATTAAAGTCAGGAAGACCTAGGTCCAAGTCTTGCCTTGACACATACCAGCTGTGTTTACCAAAGGTCAGCCACTTAACTTTCCCTTGCCTTAATTCTCTAAGATTGTAAGTTGATTTGTGTTGGTAGAGGGAATTTTCATAACAAGAGTTCACCATAACAATGAATTCACAGATCTAGCTTCCTCCCAAAAAAGAGATCCTAATAATGGTAGAATTATCCACACATAACACATGGGCATAATGATACAGGCCTAAATTAGGTTTCCACAGACATCTAAAAATCATAATAAAACCTCTCTCAATTGGTCAGTCTCCCAGCCTCCTCAGTTACTGGGAATCTGATTGTATAGGAAGGGCTTTTATAAAGCTAATTGTGTGTTAAGAGAACACAGCAGAATAGAAAGAATACGAATTGAATAAATAACAATTGATAGAAATTAGATTTAAGGACAAAAAGCCATATGTATCTTGATAGCATCATTCTATCAGCACAAGTAGTAATTGATTTTTGTAATAAGTTACCAGAAAGTGGTCAGTTCTCCTTCAGTACTGGAGATGTGACTATAAAGTAATAAGACTTTTGTGAACCTCTATCATTTTGTTTAAGCCAGTGGGGGAAGTATCTCATACATTTTTTTAAAAAGTGTTTTTTATTGGAAAATGTTAAAATAGATTCACTTATAAAGAATAGTGTGTTTTCTGATAATGCAGATTAAATGGGGTATTACTGTCCATGCTATGTAAACATTGCAGAATGACCTAATTTTGGAGGAATGATCAACTACTAAAAAAAAAACAACAAGGTATTATTAGTTTACTTCATATTAGTAGATGAAGGGCAAATGATTCTGACTCATTACCATTGCTGTTTATAACTGTTTTCAAATTTTCCAGCAATAATGATGTATAAACTTCTGGAACTCTTCAAATCAGAACAGATTTTAAATAAATTATAAAATGGTCATTGTTTTTCTTAAAATGAAATTTTTCAATCAGGCATAAGATTGAAATGTCTATTTTTTATCCCATCATATAGTGTCCTTTTCCTTTAGACAGCTTAATAACTTAGACATACTCACACTTTTAGATAGAGTGATTGATGTGGCCTTTCTGATAATTGTGATCATCCACAGAAACTTACACATATGAAATTTTTTGTTTCCTCCTGGTTCCTTATAGTTTAGCATATTACTTGACTAGTAAATAGTTCTTGATGGCTCCAAGCTGTTTTAAAACATATATTCACCAGGATCTAGTTTATGCAAATATGGTGGAGATAATTTTTTAACTGTAATATATAGATGTCATTCATTTTCTAAATCAATACAGCTGAGAAAATTATGAACTGTTTTAGGAGGTCATAGTAAAGTAGATATTCTGTTTTATGTTTTGGCTATGTTCATACCCACCTGTGGTTTCTTTTTCTTGAATCAGGAAATTTAAGTGAGGTATTCAAATGGAAGTATAAAGTGTAATTTTGTGAAACATTTTATATGTGGAACTAAATTGATATCATGGGTTAAACTTTTTTAAAAACCCTTTCAAAACTAAGTAAGTTTTTACTACAGAACTGCTATGTCTTATACAATAAAATAAGTTATTCCTCCCTTAAAAAAAAAAAAAAGTACCCACAGCTAGTAGGGTCCCCAGCCTTGTGCTACCATACTTGGCAGGTATGAGTTTGCTCCTTCTCCACTACAGCCACAGCCTAGGGCCTAGGACCACATCTGATCAGCACACCTGGGCCTGGCATCTTGCTACAGTAGAGGATTTTTCAATCCTCTCCCGCTCAGCTGTCTGACCCCAACACTGTCCCTGAGGTAAAAGTTCCTGCCCCTAGGGCTTATTGTTTGTTGATTCAGTGGAGTTGGCCAGGAAGTGTTTGCACCCAGTCCTTGGAGGTCCAGTCTTTCCTGAGGTCCTCCCAAGTTGTATTAGGAGGACAGCTGCTTTATCTCAACGTTTAATTATTTCTAAGGCTTAAAGTTTACTTTGAGGTGATGTTTTGTCTTGTTTGTGGGAGAATTTTTGAGAGTTTTGTATTTTCGGTGGTAATCCTTTCATGTTCATCACTTCTTATAGCACAGTTTATTCCATTGCTTTCATGTACTAGTTTGTTCAGCCATTTTCTAATCAGTGGGCATCTACTTTGTTTCCAATTCTTTGTTACCACAAAAAGTGCTGCCATAAATATTTTGGTACATATTGGACACTTTCTTTTTGTCAGTGACCTCCTTGGAAGTATACACCTAGCAGTAGAATCTTTGGATCAAAGGGTATAGATGGACATTTTAGTCATAGTATTTGCACAATCTGAATTGCTTTCCAGAATGGTTAGACCAGTTCACAGCTCCACCAGGAAAGTGCCTAATTTCTTTGGAGAGTTGTGGGACTAGGAGAAAAATCAGTTTAAGGGAAGCCTCAATTGACTCATCCTTTGAGATCTTGTGTGGTTTCATTAGAAGATCTCTAAGTTTGGCAGGTGTCCTGAATATATAATTGTTCCTTATTTGCCTTTGAACTCGTTTTTAACTGAGGAAGTTCTCATATTTGAGTTGTCAGATATTGCTAATACCCATTGTATTCTTCTCATTATCTTGACTAGAAGGTCTTAAGTTTCTAAACTAAAGTAATAAGGTCCACAGGGCTGGACAGGTCAGTGTGGAACAGGGTTACTAGCTGGCTGGTTCCTCTGAGAGATTACCTATAGAATTAGAGTCCTGGCCTCTTACAAGTTTGCTAGGCTCCATGGCCTAGAAATATGCTTTCCTAGAGCGGTTGGGGAGTTCCTTAGAGCAGGGCTTCTTAAACCTTTTCCAGTCTCGACCCCTTTATGAGTTTCAGTATTGTACATTGGCCATTTCATGGCCAGGGGCATGTGCACTGCAAAGTGTGAATGCTTTCTGTTCACAAGGGAACTTGCTATGAAGTTGTGTGATGCGACGGGGACAGGCACTGCCAGAAACACCTCGAATTCATTAGGCGTTTGATTTTTAATTAATCTTTGGTCCTTGTGCGCTCATAAACCTTTTACTGTTGCCAAATTTTTCTGGCCCCATATGGGGTCTCCGCCCACAGTTTAAGAAGCGCTGCCTTAGGGGAGGGGATGAGCTGATGCTTGGAATGTGAAAACCTTGAGAGCAGCGGTGGCTTCAGGTGTGCCTATGTACTTTGCACAGTGCACAGGTAGCCCATATGCCTTTTGTTATTGCCAGGTGTGACACTAGTCAATTCACATCCCCTATCTGAACCTGTTTACACATCTGTAAACTGAGTTAGACTAGATTCTGTTAAATTCAACATCTATTAAGTGCCTCTTTTTCTACTGTACACAGGCATACAGTACACAAACTGTACCATACCAACACAAACAGAAAATAAGGGGGTGAGGCAGCAATCAGGAAAGGCTTCATGGAAGAGGAGGAACCCTCGCTGATGCCTTAAGGAAGATGGAGGGGGGCGTTCCAAAGAGCAGATTCCAGGCACGAGGGATAGCTGGCTAGCTAGCGTGCAAGGCCCCAGAGTGGGGTGTTTGGACAATGTCAGGTTCAGCAAAGACCCTGAGCGCGTCTGAAAAGTTAGGCAGGAGTGTGATTTTTAAATGAGTGGGGGGTTTGTGTTTGTGGTTTTTTTTTTGTTTTATTGGGGGGGGGCGTCCGAATGGAGCTTCTAGATTTTGTCTTGGGCCGGGCCGTGATCCGACCAGCTCTACCAGCTTTAAATCTTGGCATCCGTACATCCGGCCCCATTTCGCACGTCTTCTCCCCGGCCCGGGGGCGCCCGGCCCAGGCGCAAGGGCCTGAGATCGTAAAGTCAGGCACCTGGTCAGAGGGAGGGGAAAGACCGGAGGGCCTGCGAGGCACCTGTACCGTACCTGTCGCCTACTTTTCAGTCCCTTTCCCAACTCCCGCCCCTCCAGTTCTCCTTCTCCCCCTGGGCCCGAGGCGAGTGCAAGGACATGCCCTCCCAGAGGCCCGGGACATCTTCGCGCCTGCGCGCCTCCCTCCCTGTGCCCCCACCTTTAGGCGCGCTCCCGACAGAGCTCAGGCGAGTACTCGATTGCGCGCCCCGCCCCCGGGCCGGTGCGCGCGGCCGAGCCCCCGGCGGCGGCGGCGGCGGCGGGGCCCTCAGCGGGAGGCGCCGCTGGGGAGCGGGGCGAGGCGGCCGCCGCCGCCGCCGCCGCCGCCGCCGCCATGGAGGCTCTGGGACCCGGTGAGGAAGCGAGCGCGAGGGGCGCGGCGGGGACACGCAGGCTCCGCGGCCGGGCGGGGGGCGGGGGAGGGGACCTGCGCGCACGTCCGCCCGCTCCCGGCTCTCCCCAGCCCGCCCCTCCCGACCCCACTCGTGGGATGCCTGTCGGCCCCTCTGAGAAAGTGCCGCCTCCGAGGATGGCTCTCTTGACCCTTAAGGACCGAGGGGCCGCGTAGCCCCGACTTCTCCACGTGGTGGCTAGGTTCTCCAGGTGCACGAGGTAGCCAGCCCCGTGTGTGTGCGTGTGTGTATGTGTATGTGTGTGTGTGTTTACTTAGGGGTGTGAAAGTGTGTGTATGTTTACTTAGGGGTGTGAGAGAAAGTGTGTGTGTGTGTTAGGGGTGTGAGAAAGTGTGTGTGTGTGCGTGTGTGTGTGTTAACGTAGGGCTGTGAGAGAAAGTGTGTGTGTGTGAGTGAGTGTGAGTGTGCGCGCGCGCGCCCCCAAAGCTGGGCCTCTAATGCCTGGCCTTAAATTACTCCAGTGTTTACACTCCGGCTATTCCAACTGGGTCCGAGAGCTTTCTAGCGAACAGGTTTGCATTTTCCACCAGGGTGCTTTGTACTTGGCCAAAAGCTAGGTGATCACCTCTTCAAGAATTGTCAGGGTGTTACAAATACTTTGCAGACATCAGATAGGGTTTACTGGACTGGGCACTACACACGTTTAACCAACAGGTGCTCCTCTTTTTTGCTTTGGTTAAATGACACGGGACTTTATCTTTATGGAAGGGGAATGAGCATAGATACATTGGTTCTGAAAAGTCAACTTAATTTGTGAACTAGAAAAGATTTGTACTAGTGAGTTTTGTGGAACATGAACAAAAAAAATCACACCTGAGGGCTTCTGAAACTTTATAAGGCTAATTTATTTAGAATTTTGAAGTACAATTAAGTGATTAAACTTTACCCTTGTTTGCTGCCTAGGTAAAGACCTTCATTATTTATAGAGCTGGCATATTACTAGAAAAGCCTCTCTGTTGGAGTAATTAAGCTGGAAGGGACCTTAATGTTAATCTTGTCCAACTCCCTTATCTAACAGTTATGATCAAAGGGTAAATGACTTTCCCAAGGTCATTCTGTTTGATGGAGTTGTAACTTTAATTTGTGCTTCCTGATTTCCAACACTGTGCTCATTCCTCCTGTACTACAGTATATTAGTATTTAAAACACTTTTCAGAGTGTGAACACATATCTAGGATGAAGCCAGTACAGAAAAGATGAAGTGCCCCCTGTTAATACCTCATAAGAGAACAAACTTAGTGGTTACCCTGCTTTTAGTCATAGTTTCCTTTGCTTCTTTCACCCCATAAAAGTAATGTTTTTAGTGCAAAATTTTAGAGTATGACTGGAAGGAGTATAGAACTAGACTGGGTCCTGGGCCTTCTTGTGCCACAAACTAGCTGGGTGACTTTGGGAATGTCGTTTATCCTTTAAAGCCTGATTTGTCTTTCAGCCATCCAATTCTTCATGACCCCATTTGGGGTTTTCTTGGCCTTGATACTGGTTTGCCATTTCCTTCTCCAGCTTATTTTACAGATGAGGAAATTGGTTAAGTCTCTTTGTCAGGAGGTTACAAATGCCTTGCAGAGAAATTGGTTAACAGGGTTAAAAAAACAACAACAAAAAGCAGGGTTAAGCAACTTGCCCAGGGGTCTCACAGCTAATAAATGTCTGAGGCTGGATTTGAACTCAGTAAGATGAGTCTTCCTGACTCTAAGGCCTGGCACTCCATCCACTTCACCAGCTAGTTGCCTCAAAGCCTGATTCCTTATGTGTAAAATGAAAGATTGTGACCAGATAAATTCTTTAGGTTCATTTGAGTTGTGGGAAAAAAAATAATCCCCAACCTTTTCATTTCTGACCTCTGCCAAGGAAGAAAAGCATATAATTTACATAGTCTTAATTAAATAAATTAATAATTTATTTAAGCTTTGCATAATCTTAATTTTTTCTCAATCCACCTTTTCTCCCTACATCTTTTAGCATCATCTAATACAGAATGTGGAAAAGTAAAGTAGACCTAGGAATGGGCAGGAAATCTCCCTGATTTGACTGAATGTGTTCAATACTGTACCAAATCAAACATTTTTAACATTTATTATTCCCCTGTCACTCTTTGGGAAATGATTCCCTTTTCCCAGAACAGAACCTCTTGGTTACCAAGAAGTAGGTATCAACGCTCAAGTTAGAGCAGTACTGTTAACCACTTATGTAAATATTTGCTTTTGAAAAAAGTAGATCTTAAAAATTCCCAAGGGGCACTAGAGGCAGTAGCTGGTACAAATTATAAAAGTTAGTCTTTATGAACTCTTGTCACTGAAAAAGCTTAGGTTTCTTTTTTGTACATATATTTGGGTCTGTTACATATGTTAATAAATATTTTTAAAACTTTGGTTATGTTTTAATATCTTTTCTCAAATGGGGCCAAAAGCAAGTGCTCTAGTCCTTAAGTTTGAGAGCAGGGCCACTTCTTTTTGGGAAGTTTGTTATCCTTTGCCAGAATATGATCTCACATTATTCTAGGTGAAAGAATGTTACAGTCATGAACACTTGAAGTATTTTTTTTAGTTTTGTCTGTTGGCATCTTGATAACACAGGAGTTTTGTGATTTACTAGGTTGAATTTTAGCTTATTCTCTTTTAATTATAGCATCAAATACACATAAAAGTAAAAATAAAAATAAGCTATTTACCACAAAGGTGTTGAATAAACTGAGCTGTTACAAGGGAAAGTTACTGTGTGACTGGATATTTTATTTCTAGATGTGAGAGTCTGTTGTTAAGTCCTAATTTGCTTTACTATCAGAATTGCAGGTAAATTGATAAAAATAGCTATTATTTAATCTCTTGCTGCAAATCAGCATGTGCAGACTACAGTGGATCAGACTAGAATCATATAGGGTTAGTAGATGATCTCTGATCTTAGAATGGTACCTGCTTCAAGAATTTGGAAGTGACTTTGTTTTAAAATACAAATACACTTGCTGACTTATCTGTAGAACCAATCAGAGCAATGTCCAGTTGACCAAACTATAAATTAGTGTGTTGGTTTATTTAATCTTGATGTAGCTTCCCTTTTTCAATTTTAATGTTAGCAATTTACCCATGACATTCTTTAGTCTTCACCTGAACATTTTTAGATTTCTAAACACTCTTAACAGCTTATGTTCACTATAGGATGGTTGTACTTTATGACCAGAGGGTACAGTCCTTGTTTCTCTATTTCTCCAGGACCTCCAGCCAGCCTCTTCCAGCCACCCCGTCGTCCTGGCTTTGGAACTGTGGGGAAGCCAATCCGTCTTCTAGCCAATCATTTTCAGGTTCAGATTCCTAAAATAGATGTCTATCACTATGATGTGGATATCAAACCAGAAAAACGACCTCGTAGAGTTAACAGGTAAGGATTGTAGAAAATGAATTCTGGGACAAGTTTAATTGTGTAAAAGGAAGACAAAGGTGAGTCATTTTGGCATCAACTGTGACATTCAACAATTTGTTTTTTATAGTCTTGAATTATTTATAGCCTTGTGTTCATTATTTCATGGAGAAGTTTGATCTCTCCAACAAAATGTTAAGCTGACTGAGGGCAAGGACTATTTCACACTATTCTTATATCCCCTACAGTGCCTACCACTAAGTAATAGACTATTTAGTAAACTGAATTGAGCGAAGGGGCAGAGGTCAAAGAAAGAGCTCTTTGTCTAACAAGAGGCAGTAGAAATTCTCAGCACATATGGAGAGTATTTGGAGGGATTATGGTGGTAGAAAGTAATATAATATGGAAATTAAGATTTCATAATAGTAAAAGTGGTGGGAATAGGTGTAAGACTAATGGAAGCAGAAGAAAATAAAGGGTCCTGGATTATTGAACAGGGTGGAGCCTTTACCTGTTTGCCGCAATGGGCGAGCAGTGTCCGACCTGTGTTAGCAGTTTTTCAGTTTGTTTCGTAGATAAATGCCAATAGCAGAGGATAATGATTCTCATAATAGTGAGAAGGTCTGCCCTTTTTCTCTGATTCTATATACTACCAAGTGGCCTCTAGATCTTAATACATTGTCTTAAAAATGCTTTCTTCATGTACAGTTCCCTTTTTTATTCTTGTGCTCAGTATTTGCTTTTACTGGCAGTTATTAAATTTATTTTTAAAAATAAATTTTTATTGGCATCTTTTGTTTTTTTATCACCTAAAGTTTCCCCTCTATCCCTCATCTCCTTCCTCCCTCAAAGGAAAGAATACTTTGGGGGGGGGGTGAGACAATCGGGGTTAAGTGGCTTGCCCAGAATCACACAGCTAGAAAGTGTCAAATATCTGAAGTTGCATTTGAACTCAGGTCCTCCTGACTCCGAGGCCAGAGCCCTATCCATTATGCCACCTAGCTGCCCCAAGGAAAGAGTGCTTTTTAAAGAAAAAGAGGAGGAAGAGAAAAAAACAATTAGTAAAACTAATCAGTACATCAGAAAATTTTGAAAATATATGCAGTCTTCCGCACCCCTGACTTCCCACCTCTGAAAAGGAGTAGGGAAAGATGTCTTCTTTTATCTTTTCTTTGGGGCCAAGCTTGTCCTTTGTAATTGTGGCACATTCATTTTCAATTGTTTTTTAGTTGTCTTTCCATTTACGTTGTTTTTGTTATTGTACATGTTGTTTTCCTGGTTCTGATTTTCATCTGTTGGTGTAAGTCTTTACTTGTTTCTCCATATTCATCATATTTGTCATTTCTTATAGCAGAATAACATTTCATTATATTAATGTACAACAGGGGGTTTTTTTAGCCGTTTCACAATTGATGGGATTTTCAAGTTCTTTGCCATCTCAAAAACTGCTGGTATAAATATTTTGGTGTATATGGAGCCTTTCTTTATCAATGATTTCCTTGAGTCATATGCCTAGGAATCTCTGGGTCAAAGAGTATAAACATTTTAGTGAATGTGTTTGCATAATTCCAGTTGCTTGCTAAAATGGTTGTACTAATTCACTGTTCCACCAACAGTGCGCTAGTGTGCCAATCTCTCCACAAACCCTCTGACTTTGGCTATTCCCACCTTTTATTATCTTTGCCATTTTACTGGGTGTTAAGTGAAACCTCAGGGCTGTTTTGATTTGCATTTAATAGTTTGCAATTCTTTTGAGAACTGTTCCTGACTATTTATCTGTTGGGGAATAGCTTTGGTCTTATATTTGTTAGTTGTATATATTGGATACCAAACTTTTATCCAAGAAGTTTGATGAAAAGATTTTTGCCCTTTCAGCTCTTATTCTAGATACATTAATTTTGCTAGTGGAGAAACTTTTCAATTTTATATAATCAAATTTTTTTTATCACTTGTAATTGCTTCTATACCTTTTTTGGTTCAGAATACATCTCCTATTTATACTACCTAGAAGAGGCATGTAATAGGCTTCTCTTCTGTTTTTTTATGGCATGAACTTTAATATTCAGGTCTCATACCATTTTTAATTTATTGTGGAATATGGTATAAGATATTGCTATAATCCTAATTTCTGCAGGCTGCTTTCCAGTTTTCCCAGAAGGTCTTATCAAATAAGAGTTCTTTCCTAAGAAAATCATGTTTTCAGGTTTATTCAATACCAGGTTTTTGTGTTCCGTTATTTCTGCTTCTCCTTAGTCTGTTGCATTGCTCTACTTCTCTCTTTTTAACCCATACCAAATGGTTTCATGACTGTTGCTTTATCATACAGTTTGATTTCTGAAAGTGCTATTCCCTCTTCATCCTTGCAGTTTTTCATTGTTTTCTTGATATTATAATATTTTAAATCTTTTGTTTCTCCAGCTTCCTTTTTTTGGGGGGGGGGGCAATTGAGGTTAAGTGACTTGCTCAGGGTCACAGAGCTAGTGTCAAGTATTTGGAGTCAGATTTGAACTTAGTTCCTCCTGACTTCAGGGCCGGTGCTCTATCCACTGTGCCACCTAGTTGCCCCATTTTGTTTCTCCAAATGAATTTTGTTGTTATTTGATCGAGTTCTATAAAGTATCCCTGTCATAGTTTGGTAAAACACTAAAACTTGAAATTAACTTTAGTATTATTGTCATTTTTATTATGTTGACCCAACGCAACCATGAACAATGAATATTCCTCCAGCTATATAAGTTATTCTTTATTTCTTTCATTGGAATGAGATTTCTCTATTATTCCCACTTGGATTTTTTTTTTTTTTTTGGTTATATAGAAATGTTGTTGATTTTTGAGGGCTTATTTTGTAGCTTGCAAACTTTTCTGAAACTATTGTTTAGTATTTAGTATTGTTTAGATAAGTTAGTGTCTTTGTTGATTCCCTAGGATTTTACAAATAAATCATCATTTCATCAACAGAGAGGGATAGTTTTATCTTCTTTTTGCTTCGTTCTATAACTTTAATTTCTTTCTTTTGTTTTATTATTATTGCTAAGATTTCCAGAACTATTATAAAGTAGTAGAGTGGAAAATGGGCATCCTTCCTTTACACCTATATTTATTGGAAAAGCTTCTAGTGTATCCCCATTCCATATGATACTTATTTTTGGTTTTAGATATATTTTATAAAATTAAGAAAAGGACCCTCTATGCCTCCTTTTATAGGGTTTTTAGCAGTACTAACTGGTTACTAATATAAAATTAAAAATTACACAGTTCATCCATCAGAATAGGCAATTTAGTATACAGTATATTATATAGAATTGGAATTGTACATCACCTGTGCCCAAATTCTAGCTCTAATATTTATTAGCTATAGAAAAGTCACAGAACTCCTTGAGCATCAGTTTTCTGTAAATCAGGTATTACAGCTATTATCCCTGTATTACAGAGTTGTGAAGAAAGCATTTTGTAAACTTTAAAGTATTATATAAATGTAAGTTATCTGTTTGGCAGTATTTCTTGTAAATTAGTGAATTGGCTTTTTGGCAGTGATGGAAACAAATCTTGAAACCTAACGTAAGTAGGCCAACAGCCTTCCTTATTAAAATCATCATCATAAAACAAAAGCTGACATTTACATAATGTCTTAAAGTTTGTGAATATGCATTTTCAGACATGGCTAGGCGTGGATTGGTTTTTCTTGACTGTAAAAAGGGCAGGTTCTACAGAAGAAGGGGAAATAATTTCAGAAGTCAGAATGATGAAAAAAAGGCATCAATAAAACATGAAAAAGGAAAAGATAAAGTTTGCAAAGCATGTTACATAAATTCTCATTTGAGCCTCACAACAACCTGGGTAGGTACTACAGGTTTTATCCGTGTTTTACAGATGTGGAAACCTAGGCTTAGAAAGATAGGGTGACCTATCTATGGTCACACATCTAAAAAGTGTCAGAGGTAGAATTTGTACTCAGGTCTTCCATACTCTGTGTCCAACACAGTTCATTATGCCTTACAAGTTTGCTGCTTGGCTTAAGAAGTTTGTCAATTTATTTGTGATTCTGGTGAAATTGTTCTAGATAAACATTGGATTGTCAACCTTGTAAGAGCCAGAAATGAGTAGAAGATTCCTGGATTTTGTTTCTGGATTTTTTTTCCTTCCTCGTCTGTTCGAGGAAAAAAGAAACAAATTCTTGTAATAAATATGCATAGTCAAGGAAAATAAATTCCCACATTTTCCATATCAAAAATATATATCTTATTTGGCACATTTAGCATTCTTCACCGTAAATTCTCTGGAATTGTGATCTGGTCATTGCGTTCATCAGGGTCCTTAAGTTTTCCAAATTGGTTGTCTGTACAATGGGGTTTATGTTGTATAAATTGTTCTCCTGGTTCTGTTCACTTCAGTCTGCATTAATTCGTTTAAGTCTTCCTGGGTTTCTTTGAACCCCGTGTATACTTTAACATTTCTCACAGTGCAGTATTCTATTACATACATACACCATTATTTGTTCAGCAATTCCTCAACTGATGAGTACCGCCTTAGTTTCCAGTTCTTTGCCACTACAAAAAGAGCTGTTATAAATATTTTTATACATGTGGGATCTTTTTATTTAATCTCTTTGGGAGTATAGGCCTAGAGTGGTTTTTTTTTTGTCAAAATGTGTGGCCAGTTTAATAACTTTGAAGGCATAGTTCAAAATTACTGTCCAGAATGGCTAAACCAATTCGCTGCTCTACCAACAGTGCATTAATTTGCCTGTCTTCCTGTAGCCCCCTCCAACAAATGTTATTTTCTTTTCTTATAAACTTTGTGAATCTGATAGTTAAGAGGTTACTTAGTTACTTTAATTTGCATTTCTCTTAATTGGCGATTTGGAGCATTTTTTTTTCATGTGGTTGTTGGTGGCTTGGATTTCTTCCCTTGAAAATTCTTGTTCATATCCTTAGACCATTTATCATTTGTGGAATAACTCTTACTTGTTTTTATACATTTGAATCAATTCCTTATATATCTTGGAAATGAGACCTTTATCAGAGAAATTAGCTGTCAAGATTTTTTCCCCAGTTTCTGTTCTAATCTTAGCTACATTGTTTGAGGGGTGGGGTGTACAAAAACTTTTTAATTTTATGTAATGAAAATTTTTTTCTGTGTACCTCTCTATACCTTGTTTGGTCATAACCTCTTCTATGTATGTATCTGAAAAGTAATTTTTTCTTACTCCTAATCTGTTTATTTGAAGGTTTCCCTGGTATTTAATGTCAAGTGTTGGTCTAAACCTAATTTCTGCTAGACTACTGTCTAGTTTTCTAGTTTTTGGTCAGATAAAACACTAGGCATCTAGGTTTATTTGCTTCTGTATGTTGCATACCTATTCCATTCCATTGCTCAACCTCTGTATTTCTTCAGTACCAAATTGTTTTGATGTTTGCTGCTTTGTCATGTAGTTTGAGAACTGGTGTACTTAAAGTCCTATTCCTCCTCACATTTTTCATTATTTCCCTTGAGATTCTTGACCCTGTGCTCGTCCAGATGGATTTCATTATTAATTTGTCATTCTGTAAAGCACTCTTTTGGTAGTTTGATTAGCATGAGATTTCCATAACCTCTAACTTATTTCTACTTTCCTGTAAAAATGGAGATGTAGGACTAAGGTCACATTCCTAGATCATTGAAATGTGTTAAAGGAGAAATAGTATAATGCCACTCAAGCATGTCAGTTGTCTTTCTTGCAGGTAGATACCTTTTTTAAAACCATGAAGACTGTTGTTTTGCCCTTAGTCTTAAGCTGCTATTTCAGAAATTCTGAAAGAAAGTTCTACATTTCTTAAGGGAGTGGAAAGTACAAAGGATACATATCTCCATGTGGCATAGAGGAAAGAATGCTGTGTTGGAAGTCAGGACCTGGGTTTGAATTACAGTTCCACTATGTACCATTTCTCTGACTTTGGGTAATCACTTGACCTCTCAGGGCTTCTGTTTCCATATCTGTAAAATGAGGTGGTTGGACTAGATTATATCTAAGACCCTTCTGGCTCTAAATTCTAAGCACATTTTCATGTTAACTATCTTAAATGAATTATTTTGGTTTTATGATTTATTTTGAAAGCCTGAGGCCTTATACCAGCTAGGCCTCAGTTTTTACCTTTATAAAATAGGCAAGGTAGAAAAAGACTTGATTATTTCCAATTGACTTTCCTCCTCTAATATTTCGTGACACTGTAACTAAATCATCTATGACACATTGCTTTAGCCATTTGTGGAATAATTTGGTGTATAAGAAATATCCCAATACTTGGGGAATCATGTATGTTGGTAAGGCTCACATGCCATATGTGTACAGTACATGACTTTTCACTGACTTCTGTGTTTTACACTGTCACAGACTCGGGCACCACTGGAGTTTCATACTCCAGAATGTTAGCAGCTGTGTTTGTTCCGGTGCTAGGGCACAGTGTGTTATCCTGTATGTATGCAAGTCGTGCATTGTTTTGTTACGTAATACGCTACATTATTACATTTTGGAAATTCCAGTATGTTTCCTTCTCTCCTTTGTATTTGAGCATTGTAGAATAAAACCAAACAGTACAAGGAGTAACAGTATTGTCATTTAATATCCAAGAGAAGCAAGTTATTGTTTTGGGAAATGATCTTGCCTTTATTACTTCTTCTATTCCTGTACTGCTCTTCTCACTCTACTCTTGTTTTCCAGATCTTTGAGGTCCCCCCCCCAACTCTATAGTTTTACGCACTTGGAGCTATTCATCACCAGTGGGTTTTAAGTAAATTTGAACTTAAATCCCAAATTAATTTTTTATTTCTAGGAAGTGAAAGTACTACTGCTAAGCTGCTTATTTGTGGTTTAGATTTTTCAAAGCCTGGATTTGGAAAGAGGTGTAAAATTCTATGCCAAATTTTCTCCTCCCCCAATTTATGTTATAAGCTTTCAGTTGTTTTGCTTAAGTTGTGGTAACTTGCTTTACAAAAATTGTTTTTAAGTGAGTTGGCTGTATTATGCCTTGAAGTCCATCATGCCTAGTTTTGACTTAAAATTAGATAGTTGAAAATATGTAGGTGCTTTCTTGACTATTAACCATTTTTCAAAGCTAAATTTCCTTTGTTGTTTAAGGGAGGTAGTAGATACAATGGTGAGACACTTCAAAATGCAGATATTTGGTGATCGACAGCCTGGCTATGATGGCAAAAGAAACATGTATACAGCACACCCACTGCCTATTGGAAGGGATAGGGTAAGTATTGCTAATAGGTAGAAACAAGTCATCATGGCCCTAAATCACTAATGAATGAATTAAAAAAGCATCTATTAAGCACTTAATATTTGCAAAGCTTTATAATATGAGGTGATGACTATATGGAGGCTGTTAGGTGGCTCAGTGGATAAAACGCTGGACCTGGAGTCAAGAAGACCTAGAGTTCAAATCCAGTCTCAGACATTTACTAGCTGTGTGACCTTGGGCAAGTTCATTAACCTCTGTTTGCTTCAATTTCCTCAGCTGTAAAATGGAGATAATAATTGTTGTGAGGATCAAATGATATAATATTTGAAAAGTACTTAGCACAGTGTCTGACACATAGTAGGTGCTATGTAAATGCTAGCTATTATTACTTTTCTTTTATATGATAATGCTACTGACCCATCAGGAGTAGGAGGTATGTTTAGTTCATATTAATCCATCCACATTTCCTTCCCCAGTCCTGTGTGACCAGCAGATTATATTCAAGACAGCTAACTGGGATTAAGTAAAGAGCCTTCAGCCTGTGTAATTAGCAGGTATATTGTGCGCAAAGCTGAATAGGCTACGTAGAGGTCAAACCTGGGACCTTAGCTTTGTTTACATCATATTCTAACTGCTGTAATCAACTCTTTGAACTGATAGACTTTATATAACCACGTGCAGCTGTAGTTCTTCAGACTTGGATTGTAATGGAAATTTGGTTCTTCTAGACTGCAAGATTTTGATGTATGTCATGGACTGTTTTTCTTGAGTCCTCCTATAGCTCCAGCAGAGCAAAGCTCTCCCTTTCACATTTATGGATTGCCAAAACCTACTGACCTGTATTTACTTTACTTCTTAATGAACATACATGTGACATGCATTGTAGCTCAATATTCCTGATAAGTGCAGCTCTTCCAGTTACATAGAGGGCTGTTTCATTAAGTTGTGCTTTTTCTGTACTAAAGCTATATTAAGTAAACTTAACCCTAGTAACATCCCTTCTCTGAGGCACAGTGGATAGAGCACCAGGCCTGGAGTCATGAAGGACATGGGTTCATACCCAGCCTTAGACACTTACTAGCTGGGTGACTCTGGACAAGTTACTTAACTGCTGTTTGCAGTTTTCTCATCTGTAAAATAGGGATAATAATAGCACCTACCTCCCAGAGTTATTGAGAGGACGAGACAGTATTTGTAAAGCACTTCACCACAGTTCCTGGCACATAGTAAGTGACATACACATGTTAGCTATTATTATTACCTTTAATTTTTACTTGAATTACTAGAATCAAACAAGTAGTAACAAATGAATATATATCTATATATAAAATTTTTTTGGATACTCTGGCATTGCTTATCATTCCATCCACTTAAAAAATAATGGAAAATGATGGAGAAGATTGTGGCAGGGAAGTATAATTTACAGGACACTGTGAAATTGATATTTGATGAAAAAAGACTTAGCTTGATAAGCTTCATAATAACAACCTTGGCTTTATGTAGCACTTACCTTTATTAATGTGTGTGTTCTTTTTTCCCCACCAAGGTTGATATGGAAGTTACTCTCCCAGGTGAGGGCAAAGACCAGACCTTTAAAGTGTCAATTCAGTGGGTATCAGTAGTAAGTCTTCAGCTACTTTTAGAAGCATTGGCTGGGCATTTGAATGAAGTTCCTGAAGATTCTGTACAGGCACTTGATGTGATCACAAGGCATCTGCCTTCTATGAGGTGAGTGTCCCTGTTGGGCATATTCCATATAAGTTCAAGTCTGTGGAGTAGGTTATTTTAGGGCTTCCAGGATGGTTTCCACATAGTTCCTCTTTCATACTCTGATTCAGTAAACTCTTGGAAAGGCAAGAGTGGAATAAGAGAACTTCTTACCTGTGAAACATGCCAACTCTTGTTTCTTCAGGTATACACCTGTGGGCCGTTCATTCTTCTCCCCTCCAGAAGGTTACTACCACCCTCTGGGAGGGGGCAGGGAGGTTTGGTTTGGCTTCCATCAGTCAGTGAGACCTGCCATGTGGAATATGATGCTGAATATTGACGGTATGCTGGAATTACGCCCCCACTTCACTGTTTTAAACTTACCTATTCCCAAAACTAAGTGTCCTGTTATTCTGTTTATTAGTATCTGCTACTGCTTTCTACCGTGCCCAGCCTATTATTGAGTTCATGTGTGAGGTTTTAGACATTCAGAACATCAATGAACAAACAAAACCTCTTACAGACTCCCAGCGTGTCAAGTTTACCAAAGAAATCAGAGGTAGGTATTTGTGTTAAAAACGTTTTATGACCAACTATGTGACTGCTTACAAGCATTTATCCTAATGAAATAACCAGCTTTTTTTTTTCCATTTGGAATTTTACTTTTTGGGGGGAATGAAGGAATCATCTGTAACAGGCTAGTTTCCTAGAGGATGGAAGATAAAAATTAGTCCTATTATCTCCTCTCCAATTTATCCATTTACAAGTATGTTTTGTACCCTTTTAGTTTTTTACTCTATTTTTATCACCGTGAATGTAATCTAATACATTTGTTTTGGCATTTCTTCTATATTAGGTCTTAAAGTTGAGGTCACTCACTGCGGACAGATGAAACGAAAATACCGAGTTTGTAACGTAACTAGACGACCAGCCAGCCATCAAACGTATGCTGATCATATCTGAAAGGATATTTAACATTGAATTGTTGGATACTTTGCTTGTATAGTACTACTAAATGCCTTGTTTATCTGAAATCATTTAAAAATAATTTCCACATAAATGTTTTTTCCAAACAATTGGGAAAATCTCTTTCAGCAATAGTATTTAAAATTTCATACATTGTGGAAACATTTTCAAAATATATTGCTTTCTTGACTTCTTAAAAAGAGTGCATAATTTGATAACTCAGGGTCATGATTATGAACTTCATGATATTATTATTGTTATTACTATTATTTTGATGTAGGCTTGTAATTTTGTCAGTGTCAGTGAATCCTGGTATAGATTCCATACTAGATACCCCTACCAATCCAGATTGGCAGCCACTCTGTAATTTACAGGCTTACAGAGTTGCCTGGGGTCAGTGAAAGGGTCCATGAATTGCCCATGATCCACTCATCTCAAGCGTGTGGGTGTATGTGTGTGTGTGAGAGGGACAGAGAATGAACCCAAGTCTTCCCGACTCCAAGATCAGCCCTTTATGCATTGTACTCTACTGCCTGTATACCCTAAATTACTATGGTGGTGTGTAGGCTCTTTTACTCCATGATGAAGGTGTCCAAACAGTGGTGTTTTTGGTAGTTTTTATGTTGTTTCTTCCCTCAGTGTCAGTTGTTGCTTATTGCTATGGTCATACTATTTCTCTAATGTGTATTCTTATATCTCTTCTTTGGAATCAAGCTCAGTCATTATAATTACCCCTGAACTATATTCAGTTTCTAGTTGTTCTTTCCATTTTTATTGAAGCAGTCATTGTATATATTGTTTTCCTGATTCTGCTTCCCTCACTTTGATCAGTTCATGTAAGTTTCTCTGTGGTCTTCATATTCATTTCTCACAACACAGTAACATTTCATTATATTTATGCACCATAATTTATTTAGCTATTCTCCAGTTGATGAGTATCTGTTTTGTTTCTTATTTTTTGGTAAAATTGCTGCTATAAATATTTTGGGCTATGTAGCACTTTTCTTTTTACCTCTGACCTTGGAGTATATACCTAGCAATGGGATCTCTGGGTCAGAAAGTATATACATTTTAGTATCATAATTTACTTTCCAGAATGCTTGGACTGATTGATTACTACCTTAGTAGTAATCTAGACTACTAGATCACCAATAGATTACTACTGTGCATACTTTTCCACAATTCCTCCAGCACTGACCATTCCAATCTTTTACATCAGTGGTGTCAAACTCAAATAGAAGAGGATCCCTACTGGCCCTGAATTAACTTAGAAAACTAGAAATTAATATCATTTGTGTTGTGTTGTATTTTTATTCATTTTGTTAAACATTTCCCAATTATATTTTAATTTGGTTCTAAAGATAAGTTTGAGACCATTGTTTTACATCTTTGCCAATTTGTGTGAAGTGAAACTTCAGAGTTGTGTATTTAATATTATTAGTCATATAGAGCAATAGCTTTGTGGTTTTTAATTATTTGAAATTCTTTTTAGGATTGTTTGTTCATATACTTTCACCTCTTAGACATTGGGGAATGACTATTGGTCTTCTATCTTTATAAGCAAATACACTAATTTATCATTTTTCTAATGTGTTTATTAGAAAACGTATTAGAGCCTAATATTTTTTATTAGCTATGTGAGGTATTCTATGAGAATACTTCATATAACATTGCCCTGACCAAATTGTGGCACTGTGACATAAAACTTTTTGTAAATGGATTTACTTCTAATGTATCAAAACACATATCAGGTGGTTGGTGATATTCCCAGCATTAATTCTCCTTGAGTTGGGTGTTTGTATGGTTTATAATATTTTTCAGTTAACCACTTCTCTGCTAACCCTGTTGGTCTTAAAGAGGTGTCCTTTTTGTGGAATTAATTAATGAAGTTAGGTAAAATATGCTTATATTTCATACCTGTTCACAAGTTTGTACCATACTATTCAATGTAAAGTATGAAGGGCTATTTATTATCAAAGAAGGCCCCAAAAAAAGCCTGTTTGTTAAAATTTTAGAGTCTTGTTGAGTTACCCTTTCTTGGTATGTGACACTTGCTGAGTATTCAGCTCCTTTGAAGATTTATTCAGCTCTAACAAAAGTAGAAAGCTAGCTCTTCATATGTAAACTGAATCCTTTATAAAAACTGATTTGAATATTGAAAGAAACTAAGGGATTCTGTTCAAAGAAAGATTTACTTGTACTCACTATGGAACCAATCAGTTGGCTAGTATTTTTCAAGTGCCAGGCACTATTCTGGACACCAGAGACAAAAATGTTAAAAAAAAAAAAAAAATGGAGCAATCCTTACTCTCAAGGAGCATATATTCTATTGGGGAAATCAATACGGATATGTAAAAGCATATTAAAAAATAAATAATAAAGGTATAAACCATATAGAAAATGTCTTAGAGGTTAAGATTTTGTTCTTAATTGGGGAAAAGTAAAAATTGATGAAAATTTTCTAAATAACATTATCCTACAGTTTTCCTCTACAGCTGGAAAATGGTCAGGCCATGGAATGTACAGTAGCCCAGTATTTTAAACAAAAGTATAGCCTGCAGCTGAAATATCCCCATCTTCCCTGTCTCCAAGTGGGGCAAGAACAAAAGCACACTTATCTTCCTCTTGAGGTAAGCTTGAATAAAAGCGCTTCTGCTATTCTATCAGATACTTAAATTATTTACTTGTAAAAGCTATCCTTTAACCTAAAGTTGTGTATGATAGTTTGAAGCAGATTTTTTTTTAGCTATGTAACACTGACACTTTAGCTCTTTTTTCCATTTTTCTGAAATCTTTCTCATAAAATCGGGCTTGTCAGAAGCCATTAACTTAGTCCTTGTTTGTCTTATCCTAATGGCAGGTCTGTAATATTGTGGCAGGACAGCGATGTATCAAGAAATTAACAGACAATCAGACATCCACCATGATCAAAGCAACCGCAAGATCTGCTCCAGACAGACAGGAGGAAATCAGCAGACTAGTGCGTAGGATACATTTTTTATGCAATCCTAGCTATGCATTGAAAGAAAGAAAGGCTAACAGAAAATTTTCCTAATATGAGATGATTAGTTTTTTGTTCTTACATCTACAAGAAAACCTTGTCCTAATTTCACTGGCTTTTGGTTTTGTTGTTTTATTTTTTTAGTAGGAAAAAAATTCCAAATCTGGGCTTCTTGAAAAGGATCCTATCTTACACGTTTTTATGTGCATTCGTATGTAACACAGTACCTTTCAGGTAGTGTGGGCATTCAGTAAATATTGAACAAATTAAAATGGTATTTCTACACTACAAAAATGTAGAGAGAATTCACAGCATCTTTGTTCTACTTACAAGAGTGGTGGCCTCTTTGTATACGAGATACTGAGATGATGCATTTTGTCAATTTGCCCCATTGATTACTCAGTCATGATGACAGTTTTTTTCTGTTTTTTAGGTGAAAAGTAACAGCATGGTGGGTGGACCTGATCCATACCTAAAGGAATTTGGTATTGTTGTTCACAATGAAATGACAGAATTAACAGGTAGAGTATTGCCAGCACCAATGCTACAATATGGAGGCCGGGTAAGTTGTGTTTTGTTTGTTTGTTTTTCCATTAAGTACCTGTCCCCAACCAATCATGCAGAATTTTTTCAGTCATGTGTTACTTCGTAGACAGCAATATTTTTCATCTTGTGTCTTTCTAGCCTTGAGAAATATTAAGCTTCCCACATATCCAGCCTGATTCTCACCCTTATACCCTTTTTGTGGCAATATTCCCTCCTGTCAAAGGGATAGTGATAATGATTGTGGGTTTTCCCCTCTTTTGTTGCCTTGTTGATGAAATCAAATTCTCACCTAAGTTAAGAAACTGAGCTGAGGGTCCCCTCTGCAAGAAGCAGAGATGAAAAAAGTAAATGGCAGGCCAGGGACCAAGTCATAAGGGAGACTAAGGCAGCGTGAGAGATTTGTCCTAGGCCTCTCTTTTCACTTTACACCGTCTTGCTTAGTGATTTCATCAGCTCCCATGAGTTCATTTATCATCACTATGCTCATGATTTCCAGATCTGTGTATCCAGCCCTAGTTTCTCTCGAACACATTGTATCGTACACATCTTAAACTCTGCATCCAAAGCAGAACTCATTCTTTTCCCTAAAATCTTCCCCTCTTTGGAACTGCCTTATTACTCTCCAGGGCACCACTTTCCTCTCAGCCACTCAGGCCCACAACTTCAATAGCATTTTCAACTCCTCTCCAGCACCCCACATATTGCCAAACCTTGTTTCAACCTTCACAATATCTTTACTATACATCCCCTGTTCTCCTCTGACACCACCACATCCCTGGTGCTGACCTTCATCAACTCATGCCTGTATTATTGCAGTCATCTCCTTGACTGTCTTTCACCACTCCAACCCATCCTTCATTCAGCTGTCAAAATGATCATGCTAAAGTATAGGTCTGACCATGTCACCTGTTGTGTTCAATAAATTCCAGTGGCTCTGTGTTACACCCAAGATCAAATATAAAATCCCCTGACTTTTAAAGCCCTTCATAACTTGGCCCCTCCTACTTTTCCAGTCTTCTTACACCTTATTCCTTCACATACTCTGTAGTCCAGCAACACTGGCCTTCTTTCTATTCCTCACACAACACTCTATTTACCTGCCTGATGCCTTTTCACTGGCTAGCCTCTGTGCCTGGATTGCTCTTCCTCCTCACCTTATCTCCTGGCTTCTGAAACTTAGCTCACATTCCTTCTTCTGCAAGAATTCCTTACCACTCCCTAGACTACTAATGACTTCTCTCTGGGACTACCTTCCATTTACAGTGTATATCTTGCATCTACATTTTTTTGCTTGGCATCTGTCCATTAGAAAGAGATGAGTCCCTGGAGGGAGAGACCATGTTTTTACCTTCCTTTGTATCACCGCTTAATTGTACTTGATACAAAGGAAGCAGCTGAAAAATGATTGTGGACTAACTAGGTCATCATTGACAATCTTGGGGAGAAGATTATGCCAATTAGCAGTGCCCAGCACTCTAGATTGCATTGTAGAATCATGAAGAGAGCCTCAATGAATCTCTTATATGCACGAACGGTGGAGGAGATTGAGAAGATAGAGGTGAAGGGATTTGCCCAATTCACAGAGCTGGTTGATGGCAGAGCCACATTGCATTATTACAACTCTTTCAACTCAGCATTTGGCTTCTTCTCCCTCACCACATTGATGTGAGCTTAGAATTTTGTTTATTATTAACATGCTCTTGAATTGTAATCTATTCTCTTCCCCCTTTTTTTCTTCCTCTTCTGCCCCCTGAAAAAGAATAAAACAGTAGCTACACCAAACCAAGGTGTATGGGATATGCGAGGAAAACAGTTTTATGCTGGAATTGAGATTAAAGTATGGGCTGTTGCTTGTTTTGCTCCTCAGAAACAATGCAGGGAAGATCTGTTAAAGTGAGTATTTTTTATATTTGTAGCTAGGTCCTATGTCTTTCAATTATAAAATGCTACATTTAGTATCTTTGTTCATCTTGGGGTGTGTACACTGGCACTTGTAACCTTAATTCTGGGAGTGTCGCCACCTCTCTGAAAGGAGGGAGGGGAGGCTTGTGCCAGGGCCAGTTTCACACCTGGAGATTCTGTTAAGTTTCAGCTTCTTTGCTCTCGAAGCAGAAACTCATCTTTGACTTGCCTGTAGGACCAGACAGAGAGGACTATGTTGAAATGGTACAGTTGGTGCCATACATTAAGGCCCTGTGGGGATTCCACCATTCAGCTCCCTGGATGTATTTTTATCTGTTCAACTGAGATAAAAAATACATTACTACATTATGATTTTGCTAATTGCTGCTAGTTCTGTTACCTTCAGAAGGAATACTGACTAGGATTGTTGGTTTCAGTCTGCATCACTTTTTGCAGATTAATAGAGGAAGTTAGTAAGAAGTGTGGAAAAGTCAAGGTGAGAAAAGGGAGCTGATATGAAGGGAAAGGAATGTTTAAAATTATTGGCAAATACATAGAAGAATTGATTCTGAAAGCTTCATACATGGGTTGAAGTAATGGTATGTTTTCTTAAATATCCAATATTTAAATTGAAAATAAATTTTATTTGTTTCAAATCCTAGTTGCTTTTTAATATTTCTAATTTGGGGGGAGGTTAATTGCTGGGCAAAATTTTAATTTAATCCTAGTATATCGTTTGATAATAATATGTTTCTGTTACAATTCACTTAAGCACAAATTGACTTAACTCTTTTTGAGTTATACCAAGTCATCTTGTGAGTTACCATTTTAGTCTACACTTGTTCTGAAAGTTAAAAGTAAGACTAATCATTTGACAGGCTCTTTGATAACATCATACTCCACCTGCTGCTGCAGCTCCCAGTCCAATTCTGGCCTCTAGTTATGCTACATTTTAGCGCAGAATCGGCTGTTCTGAGAAAAGCTAGAGATTATGACAATTGCTGGAGCACCAAAGTGACCATGACGTAACAAACACTGTGCCAATGGTTCTGTTTCACCAGGAGTTTCACAGATCAGTTGCGTAAGATTTCTAAGGATGCCGGGATGCCCATTCAGGGTCAGCCATGTTTTTGCAAGTATGCACAGGGAGCAGATAGTGTGGAGCCCATGTTTAAACATCTGAAGATGACTTATGTGGGCCTGCAGTTGATAGTGGTGATCTTACCTGGGAAGACACCGGTATATGGTATAGTTCTTGTTTACTGTATTTCATCTCTCTGTTAAGTGGTCACATGAATTTTTTAAAAAATTATATGGTGGGGATATATATAGTCTGTTGCTTACATGGTAAAATCTGGAACATAGTGGAAACAGATAAGGTTTTATCTGGTTTTTCTCCATGGCTTGATTGATCTTTATAAAGTTATTGGTAGTTATCAGCATTAACATCCTCCTATTAGGATTATTGCCACTCCCTCTTAACTGTCCTCCCTCACTCCAGTGATGCTATAGTTATTTTCCTTATGTACATAACTGATGGTATTACTGTTTGGCTCAAGATGTTTCGTTGGCATTCTGCTGCCCATTGAATAAAGCTCCTTAGATTCTTTAGCCTGCCATTCAAGACTCTTTGCAATTTGGAATTCTGTGACACTTTTCCAAACCTCTCATATTACCCCCTTCTACCCTTGAGTCATATTGGGTTATAAGCTATACACTAGACAGATTTTGTACTTTTTTGCCTCTATGTCTATGGCCTCCTTATGCCCTGTTCCTTTCTCTGCCTTTTGAAATTCCACCCACTACATAAGATAAAGTATTTATTAAGTTCTTACTGCTTATTATGTGGCAAGCATTGTGCTGAGCACTGGGAATACATGAGAAAGACAGTCCCTGTCCTCAAGGATCATAAAGGGGGAAGACAGTAAGTAGGAGGAGCTGGAAAGGGGGTGGGGAGTGAGATGTTGGAGGTGTGAGGAGGCCACTGGGATAGCAGTGAAAAACTCTAGGGCATCAGGGGCTGATCCATGTTAGAAGTGAGTGTGGCTGGCTTAGATCCTTGCTCGTGTGGAGGTTCCAAGGTGGAACCCATCCTTTAGGACCCAGCTCAAATGCTTCCTCTTCATGGAGACTTCTTTGATTGCCCCACCCAAAAAAAGAATGATTTTTCCTCTTTCAGATCTCAATATTTTGGCAGCTTTTAAAGTTAGTAGTAGTGGTGGTATATGTATTGGGGGTGGGGGGTATACATGTATCTTTATTGTATTGTAAATTTGATGAAAACAGGAACCGTATCCTATTTAGTCTTTTATCTGCCATCATCTGACACAGGAGTCTGTACATAGTAGATGCATAATAAATAACTATTGAGCCAGGAGAACTACCTAACTTACTTTATTTGCTTGCTTTTAGCTGAAGTGAAACGTGTTGGTGATACCCTCTTAGGAATGGCCACTCAGTGTGTTCAGGTGAAAAATGTAGTAAAGACTTCACCCCAAACTCTGTCTAATCTCTGCCTGAAGATAAATGCGAAGCTTGGTGGAATTAACAATGTCCTTGTACCCCATCAAAGGTAAGACTCATTTTGAATCTTAGATTATAGACTTTGAGTTGGAAGAAACCTGAGAGGTCATTTAACAAATGATAAGTTGCAGAGATAGTAAGTGACGTAGTAAATAGAAAAGCTGCAATTTGAACCCAAGTCCTCAAACTGTAAATTCAACTTGGTACCTACTGTTTAAAACTTGAATTTTTTCAACAGAAATTGTTGAACCTAAGAGTAATCAAACATGAGAATAAATGGAGTAGTATAATGTGTAGAGGATCAAGCTAGTCAACAGGTGAGTCAGTTTTGCCAATAATTGCAGTATTGGTTTAACCAGCTTGTTGAACTTCTTAGGACCTTAGTTTCTCCCATCTATGATGCCTGCCCTGCCTATATTAGAATTGAAAAGTCAAAAATGCTTCACAAATTGAAGGTGGTAGCATTTGTTTAAAAGATTTCAGCAGCATGAAAACCCTGCCCAGAAGTCAATATTCTGTGATTTTATTAGTTCCGTATTTCCTATGACAGGTGAAAGCTGCTTTTTCAAACTGCTCTCAGGGCACCCCCACCTCCACAGTAGGCTTCTGTGACCCCCATACCAGATGCTACCTTGAAGCACAAAGAGGTGGTCTTGGAATAGTATCTGATGTTTCAGGTGCTGACTTTCAGTAGATCAGGATGGGGTGATTATTGGCTGCATATGAAGTAAAGTGCCTCATGATGGTGACAAAGTATAATAGTGGTTTCTTAAAAGCTGTCCGAGTAGAATGCCAACACTGATAGGTTCTGCAGTGCTGACAGAGTGATGCCAGCAGCAGACCATTTTCTGAGGATGGCCTTGGCCCACGCAAAGGCTTATAGCCCATAGGCTGGCCCTTGGTGTAATATTCTTTCGGCCATGACAGCCATGAAACAAAGGAAAGTACAAAATGGCCCTCAGTCCTGCCACCTCCACGGTAACAGTGGCAGAAATGGGCAGTGGATATCCTATAACATTAAGTTACCTTTTGGTACTAAAAATGTAAGATCCCTCTCCAGTGATAAATAAGCAAGAGGTTCTACTGAAGGAACTAAATTGTTTCTGTCTTGACATTCTTAATATAAATAAAGCCAGTAGGCAGGTAAATGGAGTAATGATGGCTCACAGGCTTTCCTTGAAGAGGAAAGTAAAGGAGTTGGCTGAGTTAATTTTGTTGTGCATCTCAGTGCAACAAAAATGCCATTCCATATGACATTTGGTCATTTCATTGCCGAACTCAAGATAAGATTTTTTTTTTAAATAACACTAGGAAAATAATTTTAGTTTATCAAACCAGTAAGCATTTATTAAGTGCTTAATATTTGCTAGGCCCTGTGCTGGTCATTGGAGATAACAAAGAAAAGCAAAAACACTATTGCCCTCAAAGTTCAGATTCTGATGGAGAAGAAAGCTGTGGACATGCAATACACACATGCAGTATGGAAGATAATCTCAGAGGAAACACACAAATAGCAAGGGAGACTGGGAAAAGTCTTCTGAAATTAGGATTTGAGCTCAGTCCTGAAGGAAAGCGAGAGAAATTAAGAGGTGGAGTTGAAGAGAGAGAGCATTCCAGAGACTTGGGGGGACAGCCAGTCCAAGGCACAAAGATGGGGGGTGGAGAAACAAGTAGGCCAGTATAACTAGATCATTGAGGGTAGAGAAGAGGAAAGTCTAAGAAGATTGGAAAAGTAACAAAGGGCTAGATTGTAAAGGGTTTAAAATGCCAAACAGGATTTTCTGTTACCTCCAGGATGGGTAAGGTCACTGGAACTTGCTAAGCTGAGGGGTGACATGGGCAAGCCTGTATTTGAGGAAAATCTTTGACAGCTGAGTGAATAGGAGGGAGCAACCAATTAGAAAGCTATTGCAATATCCCAGGTTGGAGGTGATTACTGCCTGAACTAAGGACATAGCTGTGTGAGTGGAGAGAAGGAGATGTAAAGGAGAGATGCTGTGTAGTTAGAAATAACAAAATTTGACAACAGATTGGATATGTGGGGTGAGAGAGAGTGAAGAGTCAAAGACCACACCAAGTTGCAAGTCTGGTTGATTGTGGGACAATGATGGTGTTCTCAAAAGTAACAGAAAAGCTGAGCAGAGAAAATGGTTTGGGGGAAAAGATCATGAGTTGTGTTTTGGACAAGTTGAGTGTGAGGTGCTTATGGAACATCCGATTCTGGATGTCTGAAAGGCAATTGTTGATGTGGGAGAGCGACTAGGACTAGATATGTAGATCTAAGAATTATCTACATAGAGATAACAATTGAACCCACTGGAACTGATTGAGATCACCAAGTAAGAAAGCATAGAGCATTAATTTTTAACCTTTTTTTTTTTATCATAGACTCCTTTGGCAGTCTGAAACCTATGGACCCACTTCTCAGAGTAATGTTTTTAAATGCATAAAATAAAATACATAGGATTACAAAGGAAACCAATTGTTCTGAAATACTGTTGCTATCAAGTGCCTACTGTGTACCAGGAACTAACTCTGACCCTAATATTCCTTCATTAAAAAAATTTTTTTTAAGTTCACTGTCCCCTGGTTAAGAACTTCTGGTAGAAGGAGAAAAAAAGAGGGCGCAAAACAGACCTTTGGAATACCCATTAATGTGACATTGATGAAGATATAGCAATGGAGACATATACGGAGTGGTCAGACAGGTAGTAGATCCAGGAAAGAATTGTGTCATGGAAACCTAGAGAAAGAGAATAACTTGGAGAAATGAGTGATTGACAGTCTAGGTTGTAGAGAGGTCATGAAAGGTAAAAGTTGAGAAAAGGCAATTAAAACATCATTGGTAATTTTGGTGAGGGTAGTTTCAGTTGAATAATGAGGTCAGAAGCTAGATTGCAGAGGGTTTAGAAGAGAGTGAGAGGAGATGTGGAAATCTCTAATGTAGACAGCTTTCTGAAGCAGCTCTCTGTGTGCTCTCAGACCACTTGTTTTATGAATATATAACTATAAATCCTCTGGCTTCCTAGTTATGGACTCAAGTGGGGACTGGACTTAGTCCTGAGGGAGCCTGGCCTTTAAAGCTTAGACTTTTTCTTATCTCTAGAACTTTATATGTTTCCCCCACCCCAGAGCAGTGGTGGAAGAATGGGGAAAGGAATTACTTAAAACTTAGATTAACACAAGCCTGGCATCTCTGTCCCAAAAGAAAGGTATTGAGTGTGCATGGTAGATAAGGTTTAGGACAACTATTTTTACTCTCCACAAAAATATTCTTAAAATACAAAAAACTCATAAGTGTACATTGATTTAAATACAGTAAATAATCCATAGTCCCTATTATACTCTCCTAGGAGGTTGATATTTAAAACATCAAAACATTTAATACATTGTGGCACAGCTGAACAGTTTTTGCCTTAACCTCAGTTCTGTACTTCCCAAGTAAGTCTTTTGAGGTCTGTTATCTTCTGGAGATCATCTTCCTTGTGGCAAGTCATCTCCAAGAAGGATGCAGTTACAAAGAACCCTTTTTGCTGCCAGTCACTTCTGACTGCATATCCCATGAGGCCTTGGAAGTTCATCTCCATGCATGCTACGTAGGTTTGCTCTGGTCCTATCTCAACTGCAAGTACAAAGGTCAAAATTTATACACAACTAGAGAAAAGAATAAAAAGGAGAAAAACCTATTATGTAATATAATTCCATTCTGACCAATTTAAGGAATTTGTTCCGGCCCCCAAATAGAGGAATAAATATAAATATTGATAACAGTTTCCTAAAGAGGCTTAACTGGTGTTAATCAGTTGGCATAAAAGGAAAAAGAAGAACTGAAAAAATTTAATCAGCAAGCCTTCATCTTGATGCCAGCCAAGAGATATGACAATCAAGGTCAATTACAGTTTGTAATATAAATTCATCTTGGGGGCAGCTAGGTGGCACAGTGAATGGAGCTCTGGCCTTGGAGTCAGGAGGATGTGAGTTCAAATCTGGACTCAGACACTTGATACTTACTAGCGGTGTAACCTTGGGCAAGTCACTTAACCCCGATTGCCTCACCCCAAAGGAAAAAAAAAATGTCTGTGTGTCTGTCTGTCTGTGTGTGTGTCTGTGCGTGTGTGTATGTAAAAATTCACCTTCAAAATCTTCTGGGGGAAAAAAAGTCTTATGGAGAAGTAACTTCTAGTCGAGTCACCACCCAGTTCCCTCATACCTCCTCAATCAAAACCCTGAAATTCACACACAAAACTGAATAATATTCAGGCAGTCTAATGAGAAACTACATTAAGTGATATGTCAGGCTCGAACTGCACAAGAAGTCAAGGAACAGCCTACAAGCAAGAGGTAAGGTACCTTTTCCCCTGACTCCCAGCAGAACCAGCACCAGTACCTCCTAGCTTGACCAGAGATGAGACATATATAGCCTGCAAGGTCCTGTACACCTTGGCAGCAAGAGCAGAGCACTTCAAAGATCTGTGGCAGAAGCAAACAGCTTCAGCAGGAGACAAAGCTTGGCCCTGCTGCAAATCTCAATTTCAGGAACTAAAGCTGCGGGGGTGAGTAAATCAAAGAAAACACCATCCATTTTAAAAATTTATTGCAGCCCCAATTGCCCTAGGGGGAAAAAAATTATTGCAGATCTAATTGTGTAAAAACTACAAGCAGAGATTCAAAGAAAAAATGTTAATTTTCCAAAAAGACTGTATGAATTCTCCATGAAGAAATAGGGCAGGAGATAAAAATAAAAGCTTTTTAAGGAAAGAATTGGAAAGAGAATAAGCGTAGAAGAAAGTGGTAAACCTTACCCAAGAAAGGGAATTCTTGAAAACTAGAATAAACCAAATAGAAATTAGTGACTCTATGAGATAGCAAGGATCATTAAACAAAATCAAAAAATTTTAAAAATATTAGAAAATGTAAGATGTCTTATATCAAAAACAACAGACTAAGGAGAGATCATTTAAGAATCAATGGACTCTGAAAAAGAATATTTTCTAAAAGCTTGGACTGTGTGTTTCCAGAAATCATAAATGAAAACTGTCTAGATCTATTAGAACCAGATAGAAAAGTGAAGATAGAAAGGATTTCCCAATCACATCCTGAGAGGAATCCCCAAATAAAAAATACCCAGGAGGGCCAAAAATCCAGAGTTCCCCAATACATCCATAAAGAACTTGAAGTAACAAGGAATTGTGGTCAGGATCACACATGACTTGCAATCTGGTACTAAACGCCAGAGTAGAACTTGGAATACAATAGTCCAGAAGGCAGAAGATGTAGACTCACAGCCAAGAGTAACTTGCCCTGCAATACTAAGTATAATCCTGCTGGGAAATGAACCTTTAATGGTATGAAGACTAAAGAATTTCTGATGAAAAGCTCAGAATTGAAGACCTTTGAAATATAAGTGCAAGTCTGGAGAAACCTAGAAATGTAAACTTATTTGAGTAGCTGTATAATGATATATGGCCAACATTCAAATGAGGGAAGAGAAATAAGCGTTCCTTCAGAACCTTAATTCTTCAGAGTGTATTGAGGAAGCTCAACAAGAAGAGCAGAAGACCAGGACGTGGGTTAGTTCTGTTCTGGAAGTTTTAAGAAGAGTAGGAGAAGGGAAAGTAAAAGAAGGACTACACTAGTATTGAAAGGAAGAAGAGGAGGATTGAATTGGCCATTTCTCATAATTAGAGTGTCTAAGAAGAGTATAAAAATATGGAGGAAAGGGTAGAGGCAGCAAGCATCAAATGAACTTCTTATCTAAAACAGACAAAAGAAGGTTGAACATACATACATGTACCACACAATTGGATGTAGAAATACATCAAACTCAACAGGGAAATAAATGGCTCTGGGGAGCATTTAAAAGGGAGAACAGTCACAAGCAAAACAATCTTCCTGATTCTGAAAGGGGGAGGGGCAGAGAACTAGAATCAAAAGGAGATGTTTTAGTTTGCCTCTTAGCTATTTGAGGAATGGCTGAAGAAATTGTGATATATTAATAAAATGGAATATTAATATGCCATAAAAATTACTTTTAAAAAAATTTCAGAGACTCCTAGGTAGTATGAGTTGACAGTGCAGTGATTAGAAGTAGAGCAGTTTCTATAAGAACAACCCTGTTAAGAAAAACTTTGAAAGATGTAAAAACTGTAATCTAAGCATTGATTTGCGGTGCATGTTTCCAGAGGATCTATGAAGAAGCATGACAGAGACCTCCTGATAGAGAGGTGAGACACACAAGGTCTAGAGAGATGCATGTTTTTGGATAAGACCAGGGTATAGATTAATTTTGCTTGACGATGTTTAAATGTTTACAAAGATTTTTTGGGTTTTTTTGCCTTTCTCTAGGTTTTTTGGAGGGTAGAGGGAGTAGTAGCATTGCCCAAAAAAGGGGTGGGGGGGGAGAAACTACTGTAATGTTTTTTAAAATACACAATATAAACTGGAAAGCATTTCAGAAAGAAGCTCAGACAAGGAGGACAGTTTTGAAAATATGTAGAATTCTTTTAAAAACATGATAGGAAATGGAGAGTTACAGTTTGTGTTATGATTGTGTGAGAAAAGACTCCATCTTGTTATTTATGTTCAGAATTTTAAAATCTAATTTTAAAAAGTCTTATGGAAAAATCAAAAGATTACAATTAGTATTTCTTCATAAAGCACCAAGAAGCAGTGGAGAGGGAAAACCAAGTATAAAGAAAAGTTGGAAAAGACACCCAAGGAAAATCATCCCAGTGGCTTTTGAAGATTAAATTGGGAGAACAGCAAACAGATGAGAAGAATAAACAAAAGAGCCCTAAAGATTTTTACAACAAACTCTTTTTCAGCATTGATGACAATGGAGCCATCACATTTTGACATCACAGTCCCATTTGTGTTGGAAGAGGAAGTAAAAATGGCATTGAAGAAGACAAAGATGGAAAGAGCAACTAGACTAAAACAAGTTTACCAGAGGAGTCTTTGAAAGGTTGATTCTCAAGGTATCTGAAAGAGAGTGATACCACAAACATGATAAAAAAGATCTCATTTTAACACTAGCAAAGAAAAGGCAACCAAGAGAATATCCTTATCTTCTGTCCCATATACCTGCTTTCCCACTTAGACAAAATGTTTTAGGAATAACTTACATGTTACAAGTATAAGAAGGGAACAGGCAGGCTACCATAGACAAGATTCTGCAGTAGGCCCTATCTTTACATTCACACAATTCCCTGAAAGGTGCAGAACATTTGTTGGGGATAAAAAAGCATTTGATTCAGTAGAGCAGAGCACTGCCTTAAATCTTTCCTTGAACAAGGGATCCTCCATTCATGAATTAGAATCATACCAGATTCTATGAAGGATTTTTTTTTCCTGACCCTCTGATGGTCATGAAGGCATAAAGCAGGGAAATGTCTACTTGACAAAGATATACATTTGCTAGTGTCATGGAGCATGTCCAACACAGACTCCAAATGAAAGTAGAATTCTATATAGTTGGCGAGGTCTTCCAGATGCTTCTACTTGCAGATGATATTTTGAAGATTTCATTAAAACCCCTGACATTGCAGAGATTTTCAAATGAGTTCTTTAATCACTTGAAAAGGGGTGGCTCAGCTCTCTACACAGGAACAACCAAGTGGATGAAAAAATGTCTCTCATCTTAACTCTCATATTCACTTGGATGCAGAATGAACAGCTCACAAAACTTGTCCTTTGAGTCCCTTGGGCAGTTAGTGATTGGACAATGAATTGGGCCCAGAATTGAACAAGAGAAGAATGGACTGGATTGCATTTGCAAAATTGCAGGGGGGTTTTCATGACTCTAGGCTTCTCCCTGAAACAAAGTCCCATCTTTTTAATGCTTTTATTCTTTTAGTAATATTGTATGGGGCAGCTAAGTGGTGCAGTAGATAGGGCACTGGCCCTGAAGTCAAGAGGACCTGAGTTCAAATCCAGCCTCATACCAAACACTTGACACTAACTGTGTGACCCCTTAAAAAACATATGTGTGTGTGTATGTATATATGTATATACATATACACACCCATACATACATATATGTGTATACACATATATACATACATACATATAGTATGACATTGAGTCATAACAAATCACAGTCTCTGAAGAACTGAAGTTGAGACTCACTTAAAAGGCAACAGAGAGGTATATGGTAGGTGTGAAGAGGCTGCAGCATATTACAGATGAGTTGTGCAGGAGAATCAGCCTAAAGGATATCTTCAGATAAATGTATTATGAGGGGGAAAGATGAGGCCAATTATATAGTAAAAGGGAAGGATCACCGAAGAACAACCTACATACTTCATAAAGGGCAGCATGGTACAGTGAATAGTGTGCTGGATTGGGGATTGGGGAGACCTAGGTTCAAAGTCCACCTCACAGTGCTATTAGCTGTGTGATCCTGAGGAAGTCACCTGACCTCTCTGAGCCTCAGTTTCCTCATCTGTAAAATGAATTTAATAGCATACAACACATAAAGGTGTTGTGAGATTCAGATAATTTGCAAACCTTGAAGCGCTATGCTGATGTTATCTGTAATGTCAGAGAAACTAGAAACACCCCTCTTTCCCTGTGGCATGTTAGGGGAGTCCCTTTGGTAGAATGGTAGGAGGAGGAGGGTGTGAACAAGTGTTGCATAATATAGGCAAGCATGGGTGGCTAGGCTGCAAGATGCATTGTTGCAGAGTGTTCACATTGATGAGATCACAAGACCATCAAATCAAGGTACTAGAGAGAGGGTGAAATTTATTGTTTTCATATAGAGCTATGTGACAACTCTGTATTTTTCAACATGTGTGAGACTGCAAAGGTCACAGATTCTGAGTTAGAAGTTACCTTAGAAATCTTCTCATCCAGACTTTACCTCAACAAAGATGCCATCTTTGAAACATCATCAGGATCCTCCTTTTCCCCACTGGAATCTTAGCCTCTACCCCATAATCAACCTGTGCTCTGGTGGTCTAGCTTTAGCCTGATTTGGTCCAGCTCCAGGAATCCACAGCACTTCTTGGGCATTTCCACACCATGGTACCACACACCCACCCCACCCCATTTCCCAGCTCTCCTCTATGTGTTGTCTCTCTCCGTTAGAATGTTAACTCCTTAAAGCCACGCGCTGTCTTGCTTGTCTTTGTATCCCCTGTGCCTCATATAGTTCCTGACATGTAGTAAGTACTTTATGCATACTTTAGTTGTCTATCTAGAAGATCCCTCTGGATTGGTCATCCAGCCTTTACTTGAAAACCTCAGCTGAGAGGGCAAAGCTTCCTCCCTGCCTCCCAAGAAAGCTCATTCCTCTTTTTGACAGTTCTGATTATTAGGAAGTACTTCCTTTAATAGCTAAATCTGGATCCCTAAAACTCCCAGCTGTTGCTCTTTCATGTGACAGCCCTTTGTATACTTGAAGTTGACCATTGTATACCCCCCCAGTCTCTTCAACTCCCCAAATGGTCAAGCATCATCTTAAACGAATGATACTTCTAACTATATTGATGATACAAAGGCAGTGTGACATAGTAGAATGTTTGCTAGAATTGAAGTTATGAGAAAGACTCAAGTTAGAATCCCTTTTCTGACATAAATTCTTTAATTGTATGACCTTGAACAAGACACCTAACCCCTCCAGGTTTCCATGTCATCAATTGTAAAATGGGAATAATGATGCTTACAATATCATCTTCACAAAGTGGTGGTTCTGATCAAAAGAGAAAAGTAAAATGCTCGTAAACCTTAAGTATTGTATAAATGTCAGTTATTTATATGATGATGATATTCAAATTTTTATCTGTTGAAAATAAAACTTGAGTATCTGTCAGATAAAATGAGGAATTTGCAATGCTTTATCAATTCTGTATGTGTAATTTCAACAAGTAGCCTCAAACCCCACCTGTAGAGAGTCTTAAGAACTTACAAAAAGTTCATATTTTTTATTTGTACTTCCTTGGTATGCTATACTGTATCGGCAGCTAGTCATTTCCTGAATATATCCTGTGATTTTTCTCCTTTTCAGGCTTTTGCCTGAAAACCCTCCAACCTCCTATCCACCCCCACTGTTGTCTCCCCCCCACACACACATACCCCAAAATGCCATTTATCCATAAACTTCGCTGATTCCCTTCCTTGACCCTTTTCTCCCAAAAGAGATCCTCAAACATCCTCTACTTTGAACTTAACCTAAAATTTCTTTGTATTTTCCTTATACATGTTCACTCACGTGTATATATATGTTTGCCACTCGCCTTAGACCATCAATTCCTTGAGGACAGGTACCCTATCTTACTCTTCTTGATTTCAGTTCATTAAACTTTTGTTAGATTTTTACTTATGTGAGGTTTGCTTGTAGTACTTGCTCAATAAATGTTGAAGTTAAAAGGTTTTGATATCTCTTTACTAGATATGCCTGAAGATGGAGAAATGAGCACAGCAAAAATAAATGACTCTTCCTGAATTTTAGCATTCAGGAAAAGTTCAGAAATAATAAAATGCTCCTGACTCCAGTTCAGTGCTCTGTCTGTAGGGTGCCCAACAGATCTTGGCTCTTTGACATAAGTCATAGAAATCTGGTTCTAAGTGAAGAGAGAAACAGTTCCTTAGGAAAATCTTTCCTGGTCATATAGACAGTTTAGTTTCAGAATGGGTGATATACCCAAAGTGTACCTTCTCTCCCTGTTCTTATAGGAATATTATATTCCAGTCACAGACTATGTTGTATAGGTACTCACTGGAGCCTTGGGGTATCCATGTCAAGTTTAGGAAGCAGTGGTCCACACCTTACCATCTATAAATTAATGGCGGTTCAGTTGCTTCAGGAATTTGTTGAGTATAATCTTTATCTTTCATGTGTGAGTGAATGAAACGTCTCTTTAAATTTGAACAGGCCCTCAGTGTTCCAGCAGCCTGTCATTTTTCTGGGAGCAGATGTTACTCACCCTCCTGCTGGAGATGGGAAGAAGCCCTCTATTGCTGCAGTGGTTGGTAGCATGGATGGACACCCCAGCCGATACTGTGCTACAGTGCGAGTACAGACTTCTCGCCAGGAGACCTCCCAGGAGCTCCTCTACAGCCAGGAGGTGATCCAAGACTTAACTAATATGGTTCGAGAACTTCTCATCCAGTTCTACAAATCTACACGCTTCAAGCCCACTCGCATTATCTACTACCGTGGAGGGGTCTCTGAAGGACAAATGAAGCAGGTGCTCTTCAGTTTCTACTATTGGAATTTGGAAGGTGGCCCATTCTGGGAGAGAGTTCTGATGATTTTCCCTGCCTATCATCCTCTTTCCTCCTTCTCCCTACTCCTCACTTCCAGCAGTGTGGCAAATTTGACCCCCATCTAAATCACACCAAAGTAAAGAAGTGAGGATTCTCATCTAAATGTAACTAACCTTCTAACTTCTAGGTAGCTTGGCCAGAATTAATAGCAATTCGGAAGGCATGTATTAGCTTGGAAGAAGATTACCGCCCAGGTATAACATACATTGTTGTACAGAAAAGGCATCACACTCGACTCTTCTGTGCAGACAAAACAGAAAGGGTAAGGAATTAGAGGGAATAATGTGTGGCGTGTTGTAATAGGGGTGTTATCTAGCAAAATTCCATTTAACTCTTATTACCCTTGGAATTTTATTTTTCCTGTTCTATCCTGGGTAGATGAGTGAATATAAGAGTATTGTGCGTGTAAATTCATAGCATTTATGAGAATCTAAATCTTACTTTTCATTGCTCAAGCAGGGTAAGTAAATGATTTGGAACATTCACTTAATCCATCTCACATTTTGATTGGCCCAGTTCACAAGGTTGGAGGTTTGTATTGGGAGAATAACAGATGTAGATTTATAGAGATTTTCTGATTGGTAAAATGTTGGGTGGCCACAAACATTGGGGGCAGCACTGTGACGACATAGAAAGTCTCCACACAGGATGCTTCTAAGTTCTCATCATGGCTTGCTTCAGTAACTTTCTGCTGCTGTCTTTTGGGTAGGTTGAGGGTGGGAAGTAAGAGAGGGCTGACTCAGAGACCTCACTTCTAGCATTCATGGTTTTTACCATTTCCTTTCTCCTGTGGCCTCCCTCCCTGCCACCACATCCAATGTAAACAGATGGAGGTAAGCTATTAGTTGTATGGTCTTAGATTCCTCAGCTTGCTTCATCTTGGCTTACAGCTTGACTGCCTCTTCCAGGCCTCCCCTTTCTCCTGCCCCAGGTAGAGTGGCTGCTCCTATAGCTCAGTCCTTTGTGTCCCTGTCCTTCTTTGTTAGTTCATACTTACTTTACAACCATATTCAAAGGCAGCAGTGATTCTTTTTACTCCTTCAGTCGTTAAGAGACAACACATTTCTGTTTGGGCCTCAGGTCCACAAACCTCTGCTTCTGTTCTTGCAAATTATTGCAAAATCCATGTGTTTGCCTCTTAAACTTTATCAGTAGAAATTCCCTGAACAGGTTTTGCCTCTGCTTAGGTCACATATCATCCTTTTCAGTTCTCTGTAGCTGCTCCAATTTTTAAGATTTCTTTATCTTTGTTATCCACTTGTCCATAAGGCTTTAGGACCTGAGGTAATTAGCCTGTCCAAATCCCAGTGGAATTCAGCATTTTCTTCACCAAGCTCCTGGGATCATTACAACTCTCCAGGCCTTTCTTATCTCTGGGCCTCCCTCACACCTCAGACAACTTTACTATTGAATAATCATAGTAGCACTATAATTCAATTACGTTTCAGCTCCTGTGGCCCTAGCCAGGTGTCCACATCTGTACAAGAATTCATTGGAAGTTAGATTTTTACTCAAAATAGAGCATTACTATTGCAGATGCTATCTGAGTTTCCAGAAGAAAAAAATATAGTCACAGCTAATTACACCTACCTTCAGGGTCCAATTTGAATAACTCCTATATATGGTGCTAAGTGTACTAAATAGGCTTTCTCAAATGTAGTTGAAATCTACTGAGACATGAAATAGTGAAAATAGGAAGTGTCAATCATAACATTTGGTTTCTTTGTCAATTGTTTATCCCTAACTCTCTCTCTCCCTGTATTTGTGCTTGTTGGGCTTTTCACTTAGATAAAGTCCTGAGAAATCATTTTCTAGATAAGGAAACAGAAACCCAGAGTGGTTGAATAAGTTTGCAAAGCCACAGCACAAGTGGTGCAGCTGAGACTGAACTCCAGGTCTCTTGACTTGCTGACCAAGGCTTTGTCTGTCGTGATATACTATGAATACAAGTAAAGTAACCTTATCCAGCTTGGGATGACATACATGTGCCCTATCACTTTTTCTGTTATTAACTTACTAAAATATTTCTAACTTAACATTTTTAGTGGAGGTTGTCATTTTATGTCTCCTAAGTAAACAATAAAATTGACTTAGGAGGGAAACTTCTGTATTTTAGAACCCAGTCAGTGTGATTTTTTTTTTCCTCTTTCACAAAAATATTGCAACCTGTATTACAAATGACTGTGATGAAGAGCTAGGTGCTATAGGGAGAATAGTCCCTTATTTAGACCTTCTCAAGAAACACTGGTCTGGACTGCTGTTGGAACATGATTGAAAATTAAATGGTTGGGCTAGAAGAAATTTATAGGCAAGCTGCTTCCAACACCTCACTTGAGCAATTAACTTATTGAAGATAGAATTCTGCTTTATATGGCTCATTATATCTTTCTGTATGCCTGTGTGTTTTCTTTTCTAAATAGGTGGGGAAAAGTGGTAATGTACCAGCAGGTACTACTGTGGACAGTACTATCACACATCCATCTGAATTTGATTTCTACCTCTGTAGTCATGCAGGAATTCAGGTAATTTGGAAGAGGGTCAAGAGTTATGACTTGATAGGCATTTACTAATTCAGCAGTTTGCATTATATGGAAATATATAGATATATCTATATCTGGTTCCCAGCCTTAAATATGGAAGTCCCATTTTAACATCCAAAAATTGAATATGTCACTTTACTATCTGTTGATTGAGAAAAGACATGGCCAAAAGTTACTATAAATTCAGTAACACTTGTAAATTAATTCATTTTTTATTCATTATAATTGTTTTTGATTGCCAAAATATCATCCATGATCTCAGAAAGTACATGGAAAACAGGAGAGGAAGGGAAAATGTCCTGGTTTTTCAATAAAAGAAAAAGTGCAGGCTACAGAATATAAGCCATTGAGCTTGACTTGAACTCCTGGCAAATTTCAAGAAAGTATTATTAAAAGGATAAGTAATCAATATCTAGAAAATAAAGCCAGCAGTCATTCCATCAGTCCACCAACTTTCATGTACTACACGCATTTCATGTGCTAGACACTGAGGATATAGTCAAAAGTGAAATTAGTGAGATTATTTTTGATCAGGGGAGATCACTTATACATAAAAAAGTACTATATATGCAAAATAAATACAGGGTAATTTTGGGAGATGAGTCACTAGCAGCTGAGTGAATCAGAAAAGACCTCATGTAAGATGGGCCATTTGATTTGAGTTTTGAAGGAAGCTGGGGAATCTTAAGAAGTGGAGGTGAAGCAGGAGTGCATTACTGTCATGGGGATTAACTTGTACAAAACTCAAATGGGAGACAGACTGTCATGTGAGGAGCAGCAAGAAGGCCCGTGTGGCTGAAACAGAGCAAATGAGTGGGGAGCGATTTGATGAGGCTGGAAAAGCAGATTGGAGCCAGGTTGTAAAGGGCTTTAAATGACACATGGAAGAGTTTTAATTAAATCCTAATGGTAATAGGGACCCACTGTTGTTGATTGAGCAGGACATCAGCATAGTTAAATCTATGCTTTAGGAATGTCATTTGGGCTGCTGTGTGGAAGGTGGATTGGAGAGGAGAAGCAGGGAGACCAAAGAGGAGGCCATTATAATTGTTCACAGGGAGATGTAATGAGGCCCTAACTAGCGTGATGGTCACTGAATATGGATAAGGGAATAGATTGGAGAGGTGTAGAGGTAGAATTGACAAGACTTGACTAACAATTAGATGTATATGGAGGAGAAGAGAAAATGAAGAATCTAGGATGATTCCTAAGTTTTTAACCTGGAAGACTAGAAAGATGGTGGTACCCTCAATAGAAATAGGGAAGTTTAGAAGTGGGACAATTTGAGTGGAAAGATAATGAGGTCTTTTTCAAACACTTCAAGTTTAATATGCCTATGGGACATCCAGTTAGAAATATGCAATAGGCAGTTTGTGATGTCAAGACTAGAGCTCAGTTTGGAGAGGCTTCATCCAGAATTGGTCATTTCACAAAATATCTAGGAGTTAACCTGCCAAGGCACACCGAGGTCAGAGACAGGGATAATAGTCATCTCACTGGCATAGAGAACTTCTGGTGAGGAAACTGCTCTACCAGTGCAGCTCCACACCCTTTCTGCAAACTGTGGTCTTAGAGGGTTACCTCAAGCTCAGAGGGGCTTCATTGTTTGCCCAGAATCACACAGCCAGGATGTGTCAGAGGAAACCTTAAACCCATGTCTTCGTGGGCTGTGTCTATAATAAAAATGACAAAAGTTTCTGAAATTTTAATTCTATACCAATCAAAATATCAGCTGAGATACCGTATGGAACTAGTCAAAACATAAAACTCATTTGGAGGAAGAAATTTTAAAAGGCCTAGATTTCCCAGGGAGGTGATGAAAGAAAGAAAAGTGGACAAACCAATACCAGACCTCAAACTCTATTATAAAGAATAATCATTAGAATTTGGGAGTCAGAAAGACCTGAGTTCTAGTCCTGCCACTGAAATATTCTGACCTTGTAATCTTGGGCAAGCAACTCAGTCTCTCAGGCAGCTCTCTGTAAGGTGAAGAGTAAGTGCCAGCCTGCACTGGTAGAACTTATTTATTAGTTTAAATGACACTCGTCGAAATGAAACTACAGGTCCAGTTCAGAAAAACCATCAAAACTGTTTGGTACTGGTTAAAAATAAAGTAGATCAGTGGAACAGATAAAAGAAGCAAACAGAAGTAGTGTGATAGACCCAAGAACATAAACTCACAGAAGGCTCCCCTGTTTGATAAGAACTGCTAAGAAAATTGGAAATCAGTCTGGCAGGAATTAGGCTCAGACCTTTAGCTTGTACAGTATGCCACAATAAGTTCCAAATGTATATACAACCTGAGTATAAAATTAGGGAAAAGGAAGATACCTTCACCAGATATGTTTAGGGTAAAAAGTCTTTTTTTTTTTCTTTTTTTAGGGCTAGGCAATGGGGTTAAGTTACTTGCCCAGGGTCACACAGCTAGTAAGTGATATGTGTCTGAGGTTGGATTTGAACCCAGGTCCTCCTGAATCCAGGGCTGGTGCTCTATCCACTGCACCACCTAGTTGCCCCAGTAAAAGTCTTAAAGCATAGAGGTGATTTTTATAGGGGGGTAGCAATTAGGCAGAAAGATCATACACCCAGCTAGTATGGGTCAGAAGTGGAACTTGAACCCAGGTCTTCCTGGCTTCTTATCTACTGTGCCAAAGGTGATCATAAAAGACAAAATAGATAGTTTTGATTATATAAAATTTAAAACCTTCCATATAATTAATCAATGATGATAGAATAAGAAGAGAAACATGGGAAATCTGGTATGAATTGATATAAACTGAGTACACAGTGACTACAGCAACATAAATGAAAAGAACACTAAAAGAAAACTAAACTCTGAACAACTGAAAAACCTATAATGGTTCCATTTGATTTTAAGTTTCTTGCCTCTTTTTATATCCTAAGCTCTTAGCACAGTACCTAGCACATAGGAGTCACTTAATAAATGTTTATTGTTTACTGAATGTTATTGAATTAGTTCCGGTATAGAGATAATATACCTTCATCTTTTCAGCAGATAGGTATGGAACTATCAAAGCATAACATTTCATGGATTGTTTTGTTTTGCTTTACTGTTTTTCTTTCTAACAAGGGAGAATTAAATTTTACTGGGGTGAAGGATACTTGTAGAAAAGATTATGATATAAAAACTAAATGCATCAGTACAACTTTTTAAAAAAGAATAGGTCTTATCAGTCTAACTTAACAGTTTCTTATAGGAATGCTGGTAAACTAGTATATCAACAAAAGGGTACAGATAGAATTTGTTGAGATTCTAGCAAATTATTTGACAAAGCTTCCATGTTCTTATTTTTTAAAAATAGAGAAATATGAGTTAGACAGTAGTACAGTTGGGTGGATTTGGAACTCACTATCAGCTTGGAATGCTGTGTCTAGAGAATGCCCCCAGTATCTGTCCTTGACCTTTTGTTGTTTGACATTTTTATTGGTGATATGGATAAAGGCATAACACACTTAGCAAGTTCACAGATGTTATGAAGGTAGAAGAATAGCCAAGACATTGGATGACAGTCTAGATTCAAAAAGATCAAAGGGTCTCAACAAACTGGAACATTGGGCTATATCAAAGTGAAATTTAATTGTGATTAATGTAAAGTCATTCACTTGGGTTCAAAAAACCAAATGCACAAGAAAGGAGAGGCACGGCTTGATAGCAGTTTGGAAAAGATCTCAGAATTTTTGTGGACTGCAAGTTCTGTATGATTCAATTGATAGCCAAAAGAGCTAATGTGGTCTTAGGCTGCAGTACGTATTAGAGATTGTGCAAATGTTCTCTCTTCTACTATGGTAGGTCAGGTGCTTGTCAGATAGCAGTGGAGTATTTTATTAAATGCTGGGCACCACATTTTTGGAAGAATGTTGACAAGCTCGAGTGAGCCCAGAGGATAGTAACCAAGATAGGGAAAGACCTGGAGAAGATTTTTTGGGAGGATATGATGGCTATATTCGAGTATTTAAAGGGAAGTCCTGTGGAAAAGTAATTGGTCTTAATTTGCTTAGCCCCAGAAGGTAGTGAACTACAGAAAGGCAGACTTGGGTTTGATGTAAAGAAAAACACCCTAACAGAGCTATCCAAAAGTGAGATGGGCTGCCTTGGGAAATAGGAAGTCTCCCTTCACTAAAGATCTTCAGACAAAGGTTAGATAATCAATTGTTCAGTTATATGGTGGACTTAATAACCTCTGAGATCCTTTCCAACTCTGAAATGCTGTGATTCTGACAGCACTGCTTTATATTTTAAAAATATACATACACATACACAAAAATATACACATACACATAAAAATATACACATATTTTAATTATATTTTAAAAATATACATACACATAAACAAAAATATACACATACACACACAAAAGACCTATTTATTACATCTGTAGAAGGTATGTTTATTATGCTAAGTCACCTTGCATATTTTGTTGGAATTAAAGATCAAAGTGAAAACACATTCTATACTTATTAAGTAGTGGTGACACAGTACCCCCTATTGATCATTTTGGGAATCACTGTCCTGGAACTATCATCATCTGAGCTTTGGAATCTTAGAATATTATTTCTGAGCTTAAGGAGAAATTTAAGCAACTCTTAACTCTCTAGTGATGGCCCAGCCAGTTTTACTTCCAAGTTCATTTTAAAATTAATTCTGTCTCTCTCTTTCTCTCCCTCTCCCCTCCTCTCTCTCTCCTCTCTCTCTCTCTCTTTCCTCTTTCCTTCTCTCTTCCTCCACCCCCACCCCAGGGAACCAGCCGCCCATCCCATTATCAGGTCTTATGGGATGACAACTGCTTTACTGCAGACGAGCTCCAGCTTCTCACTTACCAGCTCTGTCACACCTATGTAAGATGTACCCGCTCAGTCTCTATTCCAGCCCCAGCCTACTATGCCCGGTTGGTAGCATTTAGGGCAAGGTACCACCTCGTGGATAAGGATCATGACAGGTAAGAGTCTCTCAGGCAATAAATTATCTTCTTGGAATTGTGGAAGCACACTTTGTTCAAAAATTAATTATTCTAGCCTTTTTATATTATTTAAACATTCTTCTAGACTCTTAATCCCAAATACCATATAAAATGGCACAACTTCATTGAGAATTTTGCTTTACACCAAGAGAAATCAATTCCTGAAACCAGACTACTAGTTTATGCATCTGCAGTCTGTGAAGCAGCAAACATAAACCTATCCTAGGAGAAGGGAAAAAAGTAGCAACAGACTGCTCAGAGGACATTTTTAAAGTAAGAAAGTCTGGTTTTTCAGAAGCGCAAAGGGGTAGCCAGTTTTGTCCATAGTAGGTAGCACAAAAAATGTGCCTTAGACTTGATTCTAAGCAGCCTTGAGCCCCTAATCTGTCCATGCAGCTTTAGTTCTGTAAATGTGTGCTAGTGTGTGGAGGAGCTGTGCCAAAAACATCCTCCCTGAGAGTACTCATCTGAACCAAGCAGAACATGTGGACTGGTTGTTGAGTTACTCGGTGAGGAGCAGAGCACATTCAGCCTTTCCTTCCATCTCTAAATGAGGCTGTTTCCGGGCCCTGCCTCAAGTCAGATTCCACTGCTGAAAGGTGCACATTCTGCTCCAAAGTCTGTCTGTTAGCACTGACTTCTCCTTGTTGGGCCACATGTCTGGGGAACTTGAATTCCCCTACTACGTCATAGCATTTATTGGTTGCACCTGGTTCTTCCTTGTTTTTTCCTTTGCAGTGCCGAGGGAAGTCACGTGTCAGGACAGAGCAATGGCCGGGATCCCCAGGCCCTGGCCAAGGCTGTGCAGATCCACCATGATACCCAGCACACAATGTATTTTGCCTGAAATCCTTTGTGAAGACTGAGTGGATTTGGCACACCTTGTGGTCTATTTACCACATGGTCTTGATATGTTTTGAAAACCTACTGTTTCTATTAGATAGGGCCGAGTTGACTTCAGACAGTCTTCTACCAGCAGTTCTAAACAGTCAGTAGTGTCTGATGCAACAACAGAATTGAGCCATTTCTTTTTTTCTTTTTGTTTTATTGTTTGGGGTTGTTTGTTTTTTGGTTTTTGGTTTTTTTTTTTAGTAATAGAAATTTGTAGACTGTCTTTTCTGATGCATTGGACTGAATTTTTACCTCAAAGCGTAAAAAAGACTGATCATCCTGAAATTTTTAAAGAACTTGACATAAGAGGTTTCTGTTGAATATTTTGCTAGTGGTGGTTATCACCTCAATCCTCCAGTTTAATGAGATGAAATTATTCTTTTTCTTTGTATTCATCAAGTAGGTGTGCATGACTGAGAGGGGCAGACCACCCATCATTTTACTTCAATGTAGCTGTCTGTTGTGTGGGGCCATAGACTTTTTAACAGAGATTTTTTTACTTTACTATTGTAAATGCCTTTATATGGAGCATTAATTTTGGAAGGTATTGCAGTTTGTCATTTTTACTAGTTTTATCTTTTTGATCTCTGCAAAAGTGTGCTGGTACAGGCACGAGCAGCAGAGTGATTGCACTATTTGTGACTGCAGACTTACAGGCAGGTCCCATTGGGTAAACCTTTGAATGTGTCATAGAACCAGAGAAGGATGCCTGGGATAATTACAAATAACACTGCCTTGGGATAGTAAAAGTACTCATGTTTTCCCCTTCTTTAAAAAAAAAAAATAGAAAAGGAAAGGAAAGGAAAAAAAAAGAAAAATTAGCTTTTAGGTATTTTTCCAAGTTTTACAAAGTGCCCATTTTATGCTGCTGTGTGGTTTGATAAATGTAAATGATTTTTAAAATTTTTCTTGTAGATGATTAACTTTGGCAATAAACTTTTTTTTAAAGGCTTCCCCTCCCACCACCGCCCCCTACCCCTAAAATGTAGTTTTCTGGCCAAGGGTAGTACATGAATTTATCTAATATTTCTTATGACTTCACAATCTGGAAATTTCTGAATCCAGTCAGAAAAGACATATTTTCATGCCTTTTTAAAGGTTATTTTTACCTGTTTTGTATTCACTATTGGTGTCCTTTCTGTCTTGTTTTCTTAAAATAAGTGTGAATGTGATTGTTGCCCTTAGGAAAGGCTTTTGCCAATTTGTACAGTCAGTGTGTTGTGTGGTGCTAGCAGCCTAGAGAGGTGTACCTGTACCAGCATTTTGAACTTTTCCTTGGCAGTTTAGGATGCTGCCACAGTTACACACAGTGCATGTTTTATGAAGTTGTATGTTATAGCTACTGTATGCCAGCCTAGATTGTTGTCAGTTTTCACTTTTTTCTCCCACCACAATTGGTTTTTTAGGCTAAAATGTGTTATAAGAAGTTTGATATTTCCTCTACCAGCTTTTATATTCCACCAACTTAGAGGGTGACTTCCTTTCGTGTTAAAAGAAAGGAAATTGAGATGAAGTAAGCATCAGTTACACTGTAAACTCACCCGGTCCCGTATCTGCCTGAGGGTGGATGGACCCTGTTCCTCAGAAACTCAGTAGCTCCCACAGTGGTAGCTGCTCTTCACTCAATAGCAGTTCTGAACCACGTGTACTAAACTGGTCTTTTCAAAAGTTCAGCAATATCAGATGCTGTTTTTCTCCAGTCTTTTAAAAGAGAGCTTGTACATACATCCAAGTTTACATTGCCGTCTGCTGTCTCTTTTCGGCGTCACCGCTGGGTGTGCTGAAGCTTCTCGACAGGAAGTTTTATAACCTGTGTTGAAGGTGAAGACTTGAGACTTTGTTTTATGCTGTAAGCATTGAGACTGAAGAGTGAGCTCTGCCCCTGAGGCACAGTGCACAGATTTCATTTTTCTTTTTTAAAAAAATACCTCACTTGGATAATAAAAATCAGGACATGCCGGTGAGAGGCTGATTGCTGCTTCAGCAAGATCGCTGCTTTTATTCACATTTGTTCAGGGAGAGCACAAAGAATAAACCATCAGCAGCTCTGTCCTCCAGCCTCGGAGGAAGAGACACAAGGCACCTGGAAGAGAAAATGGACCCTTGAATGAGGAGGACCAGAGGGATCCACCTGCTGGGTGTCTGTCTGGCCGGGTGAGGTCACTTAAAGGTAGTTATCAGGCGAGAAGGTCCTGCTGTTGTCTCTGACAACATGTGCTCATGGTGGGGCACAGACAGAGTACAGTGAAGCTGTGACCTCAGACTGGATTGATTCTGGGAAGGACCTCAGCTTGCTCAGGTGCACCTGCACAAAATGGTTTCTTTAACCAGTGTGGGGGGATGGGGGGGGCCTAACTTTATAGGAACAATTCCTGTCAGTGCAATGCTGTCACTTTTGGAGGAAAGTAAAATGCAAGTGTATTAATAACTACAATTATTGGGGGGAAAACATTGCCATGGGGTATATATCTTTTAAGAAGTAATCACTGCAAAATCAGAATTGCAGCAATACTAGTATAAGCAGGTCTGAAAGTAGAGGTAGTTTGCAGTTTGACAGCTTTGAATATATAACCCCTTGGAATGAACTGAATCATTATGCATGTGTCAATCAATGGGAGGTGTGCATTCTGTAGCAGTAGTTTATAAGATGTTTGGGGTCTTTTCTGTTTTTAAATAAAGCCTATTAGGCACTGTTACGTGGTGTGTGAAAGACTGAAATGTAGCAAAGTTAATTCGGGGATGAGGCACAGGAACATTTACAAAGAGCAGTGGTGAGACTCCACTGTGAAACCAGTTAGGATTTCTTTTTGGTTAAGAGCTGAACTCTGAACAATCTGTAAAATGGACTGGCTGGCTTGCCCCAGCCAGGTGTCTAGGCAGGCAAAACATTTATTCTTACTGTAAGTACTACATGATAATATTGTGCCTGTAGCTGCTCCCAAAGGTTGTGATTTACAGGCAAACATGTTTTGCACAATTTGTATCCTCTGATCACATTCTAGGCACAAATGTCAGGCTGGTCTAGTACCTAGCACAACAGCCTTCTCCTTCCCTTCCTCTGGGAAAGGTGTCCTTGTTCAGATGCTGTTTGACAAGTTACCCTCTCTCTGCTCCTTCCCCAGCAACCTTTGTGAATGTTCTCAATTTTCTTGCTCAATAGCAAGGCAGTAACTCTGCTTTCATTTTAAGAAAGTAGAGTCCAAGGGCATTGTATCAATACTGTTTCAACTACAAGGTTTTTTCCTTGTGAAATTTAAGGAGAGATCTTGTTATCACTTAAAGATTTTCTTATCCCTTGCTATTGACATTTTCATGATCTTTCTATGTCTGACAGCTGAAACTTCATTGTAAAATGTTTGCATTTGTTCTTTTGACTAATGATGTAATTTTGTTTCTATATTGTTAGACTTGTAATGTTTCAAATGGTATTTTATTAAATTTGGATTTGGATGTATGTCTAGCAATACAAGGTACTTTCTAAACTGTTAAGGGAGGGAAAGGGGTGTCATAACCTGGTGTTTTGATAGAATGTTGATTGTTTCAGTTTTTCGATGTAATTTTTTTTTTTTTTGCTTGCAGGGATATTTTGTGTTTGTGTCCAAAAATAATAATAAATTGGCATTCTTGTGCCAAATGAGTTTTTTCTTGTTAATTGTCCAATAAAAAGGAGTGTATATGGATGGCAACAAATATGGTTGCTTCTTTAAAAATTATTTCCTTAAATTGATGATTTATTTGGAAATAAGAGGGAGGAAAGCTTGAGAACTACTGATGAATGTTCAAAAATGCCTATTTAAAAATCCAAGAATGAGCCCTATTCATATTTCTTATGTAGAGATTTTTACAAGATTTGCCAGGCTCCTTGATGCAAATGCAAGTCCTCCAGGGATGGCTACTTTTTCCAATGCCTGAAAGAGCTGCTGCCTCCAGAGGGCAGTGTGTTCACATGTGTGTAAGCCTGGTAGTACACCTGAGAAGAATTAACCATGAGAATGAATCACACCGGAAGGGGGCTGGTTTAGCTTCTGAATTATTTATCAGCATTAAAACGCCGTTTAGACAGAAGAGCACATTCACACAGTCATAAAGTCAGAAGGGACCTCAGAACCTAAGAAATTCCCTTTGCAACCTACCAGAAGTGGTCAAGAGGAGAACCCTAAGTACTTGCAAAGGCAAACAAGCCCCATTTCACTTTGTGACCATTCTTTTCCATTTTATTCTGTATTTTATCTTACTTGTTCATTCAGTGGCCTCCTCCTAGACTTCATCCTTTTCTGACCTCTGCAGCTTTTTAACACTTTTGACCACTTCCTCCTCCTCCTCCTGAGTTATCTGTTTTCCCTGATTTTTCACGATTGTTCTCACCTGGTTCTCCTATCTGTCTCAATATTCCTTCTCAGATTCCTTTCCTGTGTCTTTGTCATCATTGTCAGCATCCATATCCTTTCCCTTTGACATGGGTATACCACATCCCCATCTCGTATATATTGAGCTACTAAATCTTGTCCCTCCCTCTGCATTTCTCCTGTCTCCTTTCCACTCCCAAAATGACTACACTAGTTCAGTTTTTCATCATCTTTTGCTAAGGCCACTGCAAATAGTTTCCTAATTTGTCTTACTGCCTCCAGTCTCTGGCCACCAGACAGCTGCCACAGTGATTATTTTTTTTCATTTTTTTTTTTTTGTTTTGATTTGTTTTGTTTTTTGGCTAGGCAATGGGGTTAAGTGACTTGCCCAGGTCACACAGCTAGTAAGTGTTATGTGTCTGAGGCTGGATTTGAACTAAGGTCCTCCTGAATCCAGGGCCAGTGCTCTATCCGCTGTGCCACCAACCTGCCCCCAAAGTGATTCTTTTAAGCATAGGTCTTACCATGTCATTGCCCTCTTCAAAAAGTTTCAATGGATCCCTATTACATTTAGATATAACACAGATTTTTAAAGCCCTTTTAACTCTAGCCTATCTTTCTGGACTGACTGTACATTACTACCCCTTCTTGTTGTATTTTGAGCCAAACTGGCATATTCATCGTTCCCTACCTGTTACATTTCCATTTCGTATTTTTGTGTAGACTGTCGATCATGCCTGGAATGAATGACTATTTCCTCCTCACCTCCACTTACTAAAATCCCTAGCTCCCTTCAAAGTTCAGCTAAAATACCACTTCCTACAAAGTTTTTCCTGATTCCCTATGGTTGTTAGTGATTCTCCCACTTCTCCAAATTACTTTATTTCCTTATCATTTGTACCTATTTCTTCCTAGTAAGCTCTTCAGAAATTAGAGGTGGGGAAGAATGTAAGGGGGCTGAATAGGGATTAACCCTTCTCAACTCCAAATCATACTTTGAAACAGTAATTATTACAACTACAATACTGATTTAAAAATAGGAAAGTAAATCAATAGAACAGACTATATAGGAAAAATTGGTTAAACTCAATAGCCCAATGTTTACCTGAAAAGGTAAAAACTTGGAGAAACAGTACTTTTGGAAAAACTGGAATGCTGTTTGACTAAAATTTGGATCACAAGTCACAGTTAGCAAAATGATTATTTGATCTAGATATTAAAGGTCACAGAACTTAAAAATTAGAAGAGAACCAGTTTGAGTGTCTTTCCTAGCTATGGCTAGGGGAAGGTTCTTAACCAAATAAGGGGTGAAGACCATCACAAAAGGTAAAATAGATCATTTCAGTTATAAGAAATTGCAGAAAAAATGCAATTTCATTGATAGAATGAGTTTCCTTACCTGAGAATTCCCTGGGAAAAAAGATACTCGTATCAAATGGCCTTAATTTTCTCAGTAAAGTAAAAGGCCAGAGAGAATGGGAAGGGTTGGTGTGGAAACTTTGGAGAAGTCATCAACTAACCCTACTATGTATCAGATGAGGCAGGTAGGTGGCACCGTGGATAGAGTGCTGGGCCTGGAGTCAGGAAGACTCATCATCCAGAGTTCAAATCTGGCCTGCGATATTTACTAGCTAGGCAAGTCACTTAACCTTGTTTGCCTTACTTCCTCTTCTATAAAATGAGCTGGAGAAGGAATTGGCAAACCACTCTGTTATCTTTGCCAAATGGGGTCATGAAGGGTCAGACAGGACTGAACAGCAGCAATATACCAGACTCTGCTTAAGTGCTTGGGATACGAAGAAAGGCAAAAACACGCCTTCCCTGCTCTTCAGCTCACAGTCTAATTGGGGGTGGGGTGGGGGTAATGACATAGCATTCGAACTATTTACAAATGATAACTTGAGGGGTAATCTCAGAAGACATTAAGCTTAAGGAGGATGAGGAAAGGCTTATTGCAAAAGATGAGTCATTAGCTGTAATTCAGAGGAAACCAGGGAGACTAAGAGGCAGATAGAAGGAGAGAGTTCCAGGTGTGAGAGACAACCGGTGAAAATGCTGGAGTAGAAATGGAGTATCCTGTGAAGAACAGCTAGGTCAATGTCACTGATCACAGACTTAATCTACGAAGCAGTTCACGTGAAAATGCCATTTTAAAGTATTCAAATACAGTTAATTCCTTAATGAAAAATTGTTTCAAGACTCAGCTGAAAGGACAGATGCTGTATCCTTCGCCGAATTCCAAATACTCCCAAATGAACTCTTTTAATCAGGAGGTTTTCCCAAGACAGTGGCAGAGAGAAGAGAAGGTCCGGAAAAGCTGTAGGGAGTTAGAGAACCGATGAGGGTGAACAGAAAGATACCGTACTGCATAGAGGGCCCAGTTCCAGTCAGCATAGTTGTGAAGTTTATTTCAGTTGCATTCTGCGGCACGCAAGTAGAGGAGGCCAGTAGTGGAGATAATCCAGGACTGAGGTTTGGGAAAGGGATGAGTGACCCCAGGATGACAGCAAGGAATGAAGAGTAGACAATAGCATGACTGGAGAGGAAAGTGAAGTCAGAGAGGAGGTGATGTCCTGAGAAAATGCTAAGGGGTTGAAGGACTGGGAGGTCTCAGTGAGGATGAGGAATAGGTTTAGGAGGAGTGAGGAAGAGATGAAACAAATAGAGGCTATAGTCTGATAGAGGAAGGGCTTTGGGGATGCCCTGCGGGCTTATCCACTAGACCAAAACCACTCTTTCCAACCTTACCCGTCATCTCTCAACCACGAAATCCAATAACCCTTTTCTTTACTCTCCTATTTGACTTCTCAGAAGCTTTTGAAACTGTTGAAGGAAGAGGAGCAACACGAAATAAAACTGAGGAGTTTGTGTCTTGTCCTAGAGGCACGAGGAAGCCACTGGAGGCTATCAGATCTATGTTTTAAGTCTACCAAAGAAAATAATGTTATCATGGTAAGAGCGCTGGCTCCGGAGTCGGAGCACCTAGGTTCAAACGATCTCTCAGAAGCCTACTACATGCGTGATCTTAGTCGAGTCAACCTTCCCCGGGAATCCTTTTCCCCATTTGTTGTATTATTCAGGATTTAGGATTCAGATTTGAGCCAGTTTGGCTCAAATATCCTGAGGTTCCAGCTCCAGGTCTATGATCCTATGGCCAACTTGGTAACTGTGTGGAGAGTAGATTGGAGTGAAGCGAGTCTGGAGGCAGAGGTACCAATCAGAGGTCAGTGTAACAATAGAATGATGAGGCGCTGAACCGGGACTATGTGAGTGAAAAAAAATAGACGTTGAGAGGTGCTGCTGTGGTAAGACTGACAGAACTAGGCAACTGGGGGAAAGGACACATGTACAGAAATATCTGTCAGAATTCATTTTGTGGTAGCAAAGAACTGAAAACTCAGGGGTCGTCCATCAGTTGGGGAACAGCTAGACAAATTTTGGTATATAAATGTAACAAAACACTATTGTGCCGTAAGAAATAATGAAAAGGATGGTGTCAGAGAAACCTGGGGAAGCTTATATGAACTAGTGCAGAGGGAAATGAGCAGAACCAGGAGAATAATTATATGATAATTACAACGTTCTAAAGACCAGCGACTCTGAAAGACTTAAGAACACTGATCAACACAATGACCGACAATTATTTCAGAGAACTCATGATGAAACTTGCTGCCCACCTCCTGCAGGGAAGTGATGGACTTAGAGTGCAGAATGAAATATGTATATTTTTGGAAATGGCCATCTGGGAATTTGTGTTACTTGACTATGCATATTTGTTACAAAGGTTTTGTTTTTTGTTTTTGTTCTTGTTTCCAGTGAAGTGGGGGGTAAGTAGAAGGGTTCAAAAATACATTTTTTTTTTCTTAAGCAAACCCTCAGTGCCTTAAGATTGTTTTGCCTTCAGTAACAATTTCCTTGGTATATATTTGGCTTAGTCCAGCTGCTCTTCCCAACTCTCTTCCTAAGTCTCATGTCTACTTCTTTATATATTTTTTCAGAGCGTTTTGTATATCTTTTCCTGATGATGAAAATAAAGTACTCTAGAAAGAGTGACAGGCTGGTTCCATTTTCTGTGTTGTCTTCCTGTCCATTTTACAATGCTTGCTTTAGACTTACGTTTGCTTCCATATATGCTGTTTGATAAAACATCTTGTGGTTTTATAAGATTATATGGTTTACAGTCTTCTGCCGTCCTCTTCCATTGTCACATGAGTTTGTATTCTAAACCAGTATGGCCTTTAACTGCCATTTCTCTGCTTGGTGAGAGGATCAAACATTTGCCCACTAAGATGTTCTCATTAAGCCTTCCCCTTGTGGCAACTACTTTACATTGGAAGGAAAGAAACAAGTATTTCTCAAGACTTGCTATGTGTCAATCACTGCACAGTTTAATAATGCCTAGACTTTTATAGGAGGTATCAGGGTGAGTGCTGAGCCTGGAGTTAGATCCAGCCCCTGATACTTACTGTGTGACCGTGGACAAGTCAACCTCTGCCTGCCTCACTTTCCTCAATTGCAAAATGGAAGTAATAATGGCAACTACCTCTCAGGTTGTTGAGAAGATCAAATGAGATCATGCTTGTGAAGTACTTAGCATAGTGCCTGGCATATAGTAGGCACTATATAAATGCTTGCTATCATCATTATTGTTATTAATGTGACAATCAAGGTCAACATCTTAGATTTTTTTTCATTTCTCACTTTTCATCATCTTCTGTCTTCTAAAAGTATTCAAGATATTTAAGCATGAGACTTCTGAGAAATCTATAAACCTTTGGCCCCTTTCTTTTCTCAAACCTGAGCCTTACTCTCCAACATTTTTTTTTTGCCATACTTAGCCTTTGTTTTTTAAAATTATTAAATCTTATATTTTTCTATCAGCAAAAACCCACCCCTCCTTCCTATCTCCCCTCCCCAACTGAGAACAAAAATAAAACAAATCCCTGGTTAAAGAGAAAATGTATAGTCAAGCAAAACAAATTTCCACATTGGCCATACCCAAGAGAACTACATACACACACACACACACACACACACACACACACATATGTGTATATATGTAAATGTATATAAATATATACACATATCTATGGTTCATTCTGCATGCTGAGTGTAGAGTCCATCTCCAGCAAGAGATCATTAGTCCTTTAGAATTACAGTTGGTCATTTCACTAATCAGAGTTCCTCAGTCTTTCAAAGTCTTTAAAATATTGTTATCATTGTATAAATTGTTCTTCTGGTTCTGCTCACTCCACTTAGCATCAGTTCATATAAGTCTTCCCAGGTTTCTCTGAAACCATACCCATCATTATTTCTTTCCAGCACAATGGTAATACATCATATTTGTGTATCATGACTTGTTCAGCCATTCCATATTGATAGGCACCCTTCAGATCCAATTCTTTGACACTTCAAAAAGACCTATAAATACTTTTGTACATCCTTAGTTAGGGTTTATTTTGCTTAAGACCAGTCCCTCCCTTAATCTTTCTTTCCTCTAATTTCCCCCTTTCCCTTCTCCCCTTTCTTTCCCTTTTTAGTGAAATGTATTTCTGTACCCAACTTAGCATTCTTCCATTTTCAGTTGAGTGAAGTTCAAATGTCAGTCACTCCTTCCCATTCCCCGTTCCTTGTTTTATAGGGTTCTATAATGATGTGAGATAATTTTCTCTATCCTTCCTTTCCCATTAGTCCACTGAGTATATACTTCCCCATCCCTTTCCAATCTTCTTTTAATTTCATCAAGACATAACATAATCTAGGCTTTCTGTCTCATTAGGCACCCTCTATGACTTCTAATGATGATAGGTTTCAGAGGGGACACATGTATCATTTCTCCATATTATAAACAGTTTATCTTTGTTTAGTCCTTTATTATTTTCATTCATGTTTACCTTTTTGTGTTTCTCTTAACTCCTGTGTTTTAACTTCAAAGTTTTTAATACAGCTTTGGTCTTTCCATCAAAAATGCTTGGAAGGGGCAGCTAGGTGGTGCAGTGGATAGAGCACCAGCCCTGAAGTCAGGAGGACCTGAGTTCAAATCCGGCCTCAGACCAACACTTGACACTTACTAGCTGTGTGACCCTGGGCAAGTCACTTAACCCCAATTGCCTAAAAACAAAAAAGATACTTGCAAGTCCTCTATTTCATTCAAAGTTGATGTTCTTCCCCCTGTAAGATTATACTCAGTTTTGCTGGGTAAGTTATTCTTGGCTATAACCCAGTTGCTTTCTGGAATATATTTCTAGCTCTCTGAGCCTTCTTTATGATGGCTGCTAAATTATAGGTGATTCTGACTATGATTCCTTGGTACTTGAATTCTTTTCTTCTTATTGCTCATAATATTTTTTTATTTGATCTGGAAGCTCTGGATTTTGGTTATGATATTCCTGGTAGTTTTCATTTTTTTTAAATTTATTTCCAGAGGTGACTGGTGGATTCTTTCTGTTTCTACCTTGCCCTCTTATTCTTAGAGCTCTGCTAATTTTTCTTTGAAGAATCTTTTTTTTAAAGATTCTTGAAATATGATGCGTGGGCTCTTTTTTTTTTTTTTTTAGTCACGGCTTTCAAGTAGTCCAATAGTTCTTAATTTTTTTTCTCTTCAATCTCTTTTCTAAGTAAGTTGTTTTTGCTGTGCGTTACTTCACATTTTCATTCCTTTTTCAGTCTTTTGACTTATTTTAATGTTATTTGTTGTCTCATGGATTCATTGGTTTCTATTTGGTCTATTTTAATTTTCAGGGAATTTGTTGCTTAGTCAAGGTTTTATGCCTCTTGGACTATGCTGTTAATTTCCTTTCCAATTCCTCCTTCTGTAGCTCTTACTTCTTTTCCAATTTTTTTCCTCCAGCACTCACATTTCATTTATAATATCATTTTAACTTTTTAAAAACTCTTTCTTCTTCTCTTCCAGCAATTTTAGTTGAATTTGGGCCCAAGCTATGGTTTTCTTTGAGGCTTTTGAAAACTTATGGAGGTCATTCTCTTTTCTGGATCTGTGTCTTGAGTGTCCTTGTCACTATAATAGCTTTTTATGGTGGGCTTCTTTCTTTTCATTTGCTCATCCTTCTAGTCTCTTTCCTGACTTCATCTCGATGTTAGGGATAGGCTCCACATCGCTGGAGGGAAGGTCTGGGTTAGTCCTGTTGCTGTTTTCTTGGAATAATGAGTATTGTTTTATTGCAGGATCTCAAATACAGCTGAAGCTGGGCATTTGCAAGCTTTCAGTGTTCCCAAAATGGTTTGATCCAGGGCAAAATCTGATCAGTGACCCCTGGTCTGAGCTCCACAAGTTCTTGATCTGGGTTTGTATCTGAGCAACATTAGACTGCTGTTGGACTCAGCTACTTTTAGTCATCTGGAAAGCTCTGTTGGTTCAGAGTAACCAGAATTAGACTTCTCTTTGGTCTGAGATTCCTGTCATGATTATCTCTCTGCAGGCTTCAAGTTAGGTTAGAAATTGGAACTAAGACTCCACTCTATTCTTTGATGGGTATACAGGCCTATGACTACTTCTTACCCTGGAATGCCACCACTAGATGCAGGTCCCTTCCTCAGCCCACATGAACTTGTGATCCCGAACTGGTTAGTAGACAACAAAGCTGCCAGTTGGTACCTGTTCTTGCACCTTGTAGGGGTCAAGCCCCAGAATGGGTCTGGGGCCTCATCTTGCCCTAGAGCACAGTCCCTGGGTGCTGGAATACTCTGTGTGGTATACTTCTGGCCATATCCCATTCCCAGTGTCTGTAGAATTTGCTGTCTGTCTCTCTATGCTGACCTGGGCTAGAAAAGTGGCTCACTATAATTTCTTTCTTGGATATTCCAGTCAGAATTTGGTCTGGTACATTTTCTAGATGTTTGGGGGCATTTTGTGGGGAGCTTGCTATCCTTCTTTCTATTCCAGCATCTTGGCTCTGCCTGTGCCCCCAGTATCTATCTTTTCATTAAAGTCACCAAGTATTCAAGTGTATGATGCTTTAATTTGAAGGGCTTTATTGGTTTTTGAATAGCATTTTTATACTGCCTCACATTCTAAAACAGCTATTGGCACCTGTTACAGTTGTCTTCATCATGGTCTTTTTATAAATGTTTATTATGAACGTTGCAATAAGAGATGACCAAATGTCCTTTAAAATTATTTTTCTTTGTGCCTTAGGACATATCATTATATCATCATCACCATCATCACTACCTTTCTTCCTTTGAGGATCATTCAATCCATATTTATTCCCACTCAAGATTCTGTAGCTGTTATCTGCCAACCTTCTGAATGCTTTCCTTCCTTCCTCAATGAGTTCAGTGCCTTGCTCACAATCTTCCTCTTCTCCATAACACCTGCCCTCATACTAGGTGGCTTCAACATACATATGTTCAAATTTTTTCAAACACTCTAACCTACCAATTTCTCAACTTACTCATTTCCTAATCCTACTTATCTACCCTACCATAGCCACACAAAGATGGTCATAACCATGATTGTGCCATAACCAGCAAATGTTCAACATCCATGTTTATAAACTCTGAAATTTCCTTTAAAATCAGTTGTCATTTCACCTGTCCTTCTGCCTTGTAGTTTAAAACCCTGTTCTTCATTCTCACCATGGCTCATCCATCAGGGACTCATCATCCCTCCACCCATCAATATCACTCCTACATTGGCTACACTCTCCCTCAACTCGAGGGATGGTGAACCAACTCATCTATATTGCCTTCTTCTTTCAAATTCTTTGCCCCTTTATCCTATCAAAGATCTTGCGCTTCCAAACCCCAGCCTTGGATTACTCCCACTATCCACTTCCTTTCATGACCTGATGAATGAAGCTGGAGAAAATCACTAACCCATGCTGACTGTGACCACTACAAGCTTGTTGCATAACTCACCTGGGCCCTCACTACTATAAAACAATCCTTTTTTTTTTTTTTTTTTTTAGGCAATTGAGGTTAAGTGACTTGCCCAGGGTTACACAGCTAGTGTCAAGTGTTCGGTCTGAGGCCAAATTTGAACTCAGGTCCTCCTGACTTCAGGGCCGGTGCTCTACCCACTGTGCCACCTAGCTGCCCCAAGGCAATCTTTTTATACCTCTCTTATCAATTCACTATTCCACTCACCAAAGTGACTCTGCCAAACCTTGGAATCCTTCCTCAAACTTTTCTTAGCACCCCCTCCCTCCACTCTCTTAGCTAAGAACTTTGCCTAATATTTCACTGAAAAAAAAAATTGAAGCCATCTCCCCCTTTCTCATTTCAAGTCACTCAGATGCATTCTACAATGCATCTTTCACCCTTTTTTCATGGCCCTTCTTATCAAGGCAAAATGCACAAGTGATTCCATTCTAACCCATTTCCCCCCACAGATTGCCCTGACTGTCATACCCACTCTCATTTATTTTCAATTGCTCCCTCTCTTGCTGGCTGCTTCCCTACTGCTTACAAACATGGCCATGTCTCTCTCATCTTCAAAAAAACCCTCATTTGATCCATTCATCTCCACTAGCTATCATCCTTCATCTCTCCTCCCTTTCCAGACTAAACTCCTTGAAAAAGCCAAAGGCTGCCTGTGATAGATACCTCAACTTCCTCCACTTTTTTTCTTAACCGTTTTCAGTCTAGTTTGCAACCTTATCATTTAACTGAAACTTCTCTCTCCAAAGTTACTAATTATCATTGAATTGCCAAATCCATTGACCTTTTCTTAATCCTCATCCTTTTTGACCTCTCTGTAGTTTTTGACACTGTTGAGCAGTCTTCTCCTTTGATACTTTTTTCTAAGTTTGCATGACATTACTCTTTCTAGGTGAGTGAACTGAGAGGATCAGAACAGCAAGTGGTTAAGTGACTCTATCTTGTGACTCAATTCTGGAGCTAGCTCAGTTCCCTTTCTGTTCAATTATGACTAGTCCAATTTCTGTCTTGTGAGAAAACTCTATTCCATTGTAGGGATTGTGAGAAAATCTTATTGTATTGTTTGAACCTAGCCCTGTGTGGCTGGGAAGCTGGACCACCTCTACCTGCTATTTAGAAACCTTTAACTAAGGACCTAGGTTATGCTGACCAGAAACCCAGTCAGATCCAAAGACTGATGCAAAGAGTTTTCTCACAATTATACATTTCAAGCAATCCATATGTCTTATCTGAAAACTGGTCCTGTACTGACCAATCAGTTATTGTTTCCATGTTCCTTTGATTGTTCACAGACATTGAGAGGAATAGGACATCTCTTTCTCTTAATTCAGGGAATTGTAACTGTTTGCTCTCTCCTTCCCAACTTGGAAGGTGCCTAATCTTTCATTCAGTTAGAATTCAGATTACAATAAATAAATTAATTTTTAAAAATCTGATTACCTAACATATTGTTTCTTTTTAATTAATTGGTTATATTTAATTAAAATGTGTGACAGTTTGTCTCCTCCTGTATTTGGGGGTTCAGCTCTAAGCTGAGAAAAGGCTCTGATCCCAATTTGTTAGGCAGTTGGCATATATTGCTTAATAAATCAAGATGCTCAGAAGCTCATCTTTGTTACCTCAGTCATTTCATCTTTAACCCACCACACTGGTTCTCCTAAATCTCCTTTGCTGGGTCTTCTCCTAGATCACCCCCAATAAACATGTAGGTCCGCCAAGGCTCTCTCCTAAGCCCTCTTCTCCCCCTGTACTATTTCATTTAGTGACCTCAGCTTCTCCTGTGGATTCAATTATATCTCTATACAAATAATTCTCAGATTTATTTATCCAGCCCTAATCACTCTCTAGACCTCCAATCTAATTGAATGTACCATAGACATCTTAAACTCAACTTGTCTAAAACTGAGCTCATTATCTTTCCCCTAAAACTGTCCCCTATTTCTAACTTCCCCATTATTGTCAAGGATGCCACTATCCTCCCAGACACCTGGCTGTCACCCTTAATTCTTTACTCTCACCTTCCATATCTAATCAGCAATCTAGTCCTGTTGTATCTACCATTGTAACATCTCTCTTCTGTGCCCCTTTCTCTCCTCTCACACTGCAAGTACCACAGCAAAGGCCCTCATCATCTTTTTTAAAATTTTTATTTATTTATAGTTTCCAACATTCACTTCCATAAGATTTTTTTTTGGGGGGGGGCTAGGCAATGGGGTTAAGTGACTTGCCCAGGGTCACACAGCTAGTAAGTGTTATGTGTCTGAGGCCAGATTTGAACTCAGGTCCTTCTGACTCCAGGGCCAGAGCTCTGTCCACTGTGCCACCTAGCTGCCCCTTGACTGTGAACTTCTTGACAGCAGAGACTGTTTTTGCCTTTCATTGTATCTCTAGTTCTTAGCACAGTGCCTGGCATGCAGCAAGTACTTAATAAATGCTTAGTGGCTGATTTGAGACGAATAGCTATTCAGCAGTCCCACAAAATTGTCTTTACCACTCAGAATAATAGGAATAGTAGATAATTGATTCATATCTTAAGTATTTATTAATGCACACTTGAGACTGTTTTGTGTTTTAAGTGTCCTGAATATTCTCTAGCCTAATTTCTCAGAGCCAGGTTGGCACATCTTGTTGTTGTTGTTGTTTTTTGTTTTGTTTTTTCAGATTCCATTCTCTTCCCTTTCTTAAATATCAGGACAACATTTACCCATCTCCAATTATACAGTTCCTTATATTTTTTTCAATTAACAAAAATCAATTTTCTCTTCCTCTCATCTCCCCTCCACATTGAAAAAAAAAATGAAAAACCCCTTACAACAAATATACAAAGTTAAGCAAAACAAAATTTTAATTGGCCTTGTTCAAGGATATATACATGCATGCATATTTGTGTGTGCATGCATGAACCTGGCTACACTACTTCAGGACTTCTCTGGCTGACTTACCCACCATGCCCCTACCTTAGGTACCTTCTGCTCCTCTTTCACTCCAACAATTTTTCAGCTTCCTTTTGTGTATTGTCTTCTAAGTTACTTGAAATCAGAAACTATCTCTCTTTTTTTGTGTTTTATATTTGTATCCTCAGTGCTTAGCACATTGCCTGACTGCACTATAGGTATGTAATAAATGATTATTGATTAATATGTATATATGTATGTATGTATGTATATGTATATAAAATTCTGCATCCAAGTCCATCACTACTCTGTCAGGAGGTGGGTGATATAGTTCATCATTAATGCTTAAGAATCATGGTTGATTTTGTATTGATCAGAGTTTTTAAGTCTTTCAAAGTTTGTATAAATAGTTCTGGTCCTGGTCACTTCACTTTGCATCAGTTCATCCAAGCCTTCCCATGTTTCTCTGAAACCATTCCTTCCATCCTTTCTTATGGGGGCAGCTAGATGGTGCAGTGGATAGAGCTCTAGCCCTGAAGTCAGGAGGACCTGAGTTCAAATTCAGCTTCTGACCAAACACTTGACACTAGCCGTGAGACCCTGGGCAAGTCACTTAACCTCAATTGCCTGAAACAAAAACAAAACAAATAAAAAAAATATCCTTTCTTATGGCAAAATTCCTCAATTGACACTCCATTAGTTTCCATTTCTTTGCCACTACAAAGAGATCTACTATAAATATTTTAGTCCATGTGGATAATTTTCCTTTTTCTTTTATCTCTTTAGATTATAGATCTGGAAGGGGGGAATTGCTGGGTCAAAGGGTGTGAGTAGTTTAGTAACTTCTGGGGTTTGCTTTTCCAAGTTGCTTTGACTGCACCAGTTCACAACTCAACCAAGAATTTATCAATATACTTATTTTCCCACAGCAATCCCTCTAACATTTTTCATGTTTCTTTTTTGTCATTTTTGCTCATCTGAGGTTGAAATTCAGAGTTATTTTAATTTGCATTTCTCTAATTATTAGTGATATGTAACATTTTTTAAATTTGGCTTTAGATAGCTTGGATTTCTTCAGGAAACTTCTTATTCATATATATGTATATATATACATATATATATATATATATATATATATATATATTTACCAATTATCCGTTGGGGAATGACTTATTCTTATATATTTGAATTAACTTCTTGTGTATCTTAAAAATGCAACCCATATGAGAGAAATTTATGCAAAGATTTTTTTCTCTAGTTTCCTCTTTCCCTTCTAATTTTAGCAGTATTATTTTGGTTATATATAAACTTTTAAATTTTTATGTAATCAAAATTGTCCATTTTACTTTATGGTCCACCATATCTTTTTTTTTTTTGGTCGTGAACTGTTTTCCTATCTATTGATGTGAAAGATAATTTCTTTTTTAAAAATTATTAATTTATTTTTAATTTTCAACATTCACTTCCATAAGATCTTAAGTTCCAAATTTTCTCTCCATCTCTCCCCTCCCCCGACCCCAAGGCAGTGTGCATTCTGAATACCCCTTCCCCTAATCTGACCTTCTTTCTATCACCCCCTCTCCTTATCCCCTTCCCCTTCTATTTTCCTGTAGGGCAGAATAGATTTCTATACCCCATTGCCTGTATATCTTATTTCCCAATTGCATGTGAAAACAATTTTTAACATTTGTTTTTAAAACTTTGGGATCCAAATTTTCTCCCTTCCTCCTTTCCCACCCACCCTCATTGAGAAGGCAAGCAATTTGATACAGGTTATACATGTGTAGTCATGCAAAACACTTCCATAGTGGTCATGTTGTGAAAAACTAACTATATTTCCCTGCATCCTATCCTACCTCCCACTTATTCTATTGTCTTTTTGACCCTGTCCCTCCTCAGAAGTGTTTGCTTCTGATTACCCCCTCCCCCATCTGCTCTCCCTTCTATCATCCCTCCCCCCTCTCTTGTCCCCTTCCCCCCTGTTTTCCTGTAGAGTAAGATAGACTTTCATACAATTGAGCGTGTATGTTATTCCCTCCTTAAGCCAAATCTGGTGAGAATAAGATTCACTCATTCCTTCTCACCTTCCCCCACTTCACCTCCACTGTAAAAGCTTTTTCTTGTCTGTTTTGTGTGAGATAATTTACCCCATTCTACCTCTCCCTTTCTCCTTCTCCCAGTATAATCCTCTCTCACCCCTTAATTTCATTTTTTAGATATCACCCCTTCATCTTCAACTCACTCTGTGCCCTCTATCTATCTAATATATATATAGTTTTATATATATATATATATATAATTTTTTCCCTCCAACTACCCTAATACTGACAAAGGTCTCATGAGTTACAGATATCATCTTTCCATGTAGGAATGTAAACAGTTCAACTTTAATAAGTCCCTTATGATTTCTCTTTCCTGTTTACCTTCTCATGCTTCTCTTGAGTCTTGTATTTGAAAGTCGAATTTTCTATTTAGCTCTGGTCATTTCATCAAGAATGCTTGAAAGTCGTCTATTTCACTGAATGCCAATTTTTTTCCCTGAAGGATTATACTCAGTTTTGCTGGGTAGGTGATTCTTGCTTGTAGTCCTATCTCCTTTGACCTCTGGGATATCATATTCTAAGCCCTCTGATCCCTTAATGTAGAAGCTGCTGAATCTTGTGTTATCCTGATTGTGTTTCCACAATTCTTCAATTGTTTCTTTCTGGCTGCTTGCAATATTTTCTCCTTGACCTGGGAACTCTGGAATTTGGCTATGATATTCTTACAAGTTTTCCTTTTGGGATGTCTTTCAGGAGGTGATCGGTGGATTCTTTCAATGTCTATTTTACCCTCTGGTCCTAGAATATCAGGGCAGTTTTCCTTGATAAGTTCTTGAAAGATGATGTCTAGGCTCTTTTTTTGATCATGACTTTCAGGTAGCCCAGTAATTTTTAAATTATCTCTCCTGGATCTATTTTTCAGCTAATTAATTTTTCCAATGAGATATTTCACATTGTTTTCTATTTTTTCATTCTTTTGATTTTGCTTTATAATGTCTTGATTTCTCATAAAGTCACTAGCTTCCATTTGCTCCATTCTAATTTTTAAGGAAATATTTTCTTCAGTGAGCTTTTGGACTTCCTTTTCCATTTGACCAATTCTGCTTTTTAAGGCATTCTTCTCATTGACTTCTTGGACCTCTTTTGCCATTTGGGATAGTCTATTTTTTAAGGTGTTATTTTCTTCAGTATTTTTTTGGATCCCCTTTAGCAAGCTGTTGACTTGTTTTTCATGATTTTCTTGCATCACTCTCATTTCTCTTCCCAGTTTTTCCTCTACTTCTCTTTCTTGCTTCTTAAAATTGAAAGTCGTCTATTTCACTGAATGCCAATTTTTTTCCCTGAAGGATTATACTCAGTTTTGCTGGGTAGGTGATTCTTGCTTGTAGTCCTATCTCCTTTGACCTCTGGGATATCATATTCTAAGCCCTCTGATCCCTTAATGTAGAAGCTGCTGAATCTTCAGCAGCTTGTTGAGCTCTTCCATGGCCTGGGACTGATTCATGTTTTTCTTGGAGGCTTTGGTTGTAGGAGCTTTGACTTTGTTGCCTTCTGGTTGTATATTTTGATCTGCTTTGTCACCAAAGAAAGATTCTATGGTCTGACTTCTTTTTGTGCTGTTTGTTCATTTTTCCAGCCAATTACTTAAGTTTTAAACTCTTTGTTAAAGTAGAGGTCTGCTTCCAGTGTGGAGAATGTACTGTCCCAAGCTTTGGGGGTTTTGTGTAGCTATTTTCAGAGATAGTTTTAAGGACCCTGTAAATTTTCTGTTCTTCCAAGGTGGTACCATCAAGGGTGAGGCGTTTACTCTTTTCCTGGCCTGTGCTCTAGTCTATGAGTGACCACAAGCACTCTTCTCTGCCTTGGAATGTGAGGAGGATTTCATCTCCACCACCACTACAAGCTCCACTATGCCAATGCTCCAGGTAGACTCCCAAATATTTTATAATGTCTACAGTAAATTTAAATGGAATTTAGGGCTTTGTTGTTAGTAGTATATAGAAATGTTGATGATTTGTGTGGGTTTATGTTATATCTTGCATCAGTTGTTTTTTTTTTTCATATGATATACCTTACTTTACAAGTAGCTCCATACACCCTTCAATTGGTAGACCTGCTTTTCTCTGGGATGGTTCAGGGAACTCTTTCCCAGAAAAGGCTTGGGGAACTAAGTAGTGCTAATGTTGGGAGGTAGCTTGCTCTCTAATAGCATGAGGGAGGTGAAACTGGTTGCTATATAACTATGGTAGGTGTATATTTACCTAAAAGAAAGGGGATCCTTTAGTTGCCTTAGTGATAATTCCAAGTCACAGCATAAGAGTGAGGAAGAATCCTTATTTGGCCACTGTAGAAGAAGGGGAAACCCCTCCACAGAGGCCTCTAAAGGGGCAAAGATTTTTTTTTTTTTATCATTCTCCTGACATGACCAAATCCAAAGAAGCTGAGTGTTCCTGTATCCAAGTCATCTAGTCTTTCTGTGTTGGGGTAAAATAAACCTTCTTTGTTAAATGTTCTATAACTTGAGAATGCCTCATTTTGTCCCAACGTGGAAATTGAACTAAAAGGTGCTGACCATGCCTCTGATGCTTGGGCATAAAAAAGATTATGAACACTTGCTTCGTGCTATCTTGCTTGATGACCTTATCACCTCCCATGGTTTCAGCTACCATCTTTATATAAATGATTCTCGGATCTATATATCTAGCCCTAACCTCTTTCCTGAGCTCTAGTCCTTCATTAGCAACTGGGTTTTTGACATCTTAAATTGGATATCCCTTAGGCCTCTCAAACTCAACATGTCCAAAGCAGAACTTAAGATCTTTTCCTCAAATCCCTCCTCTCTTCCCAGCTTTCCTATTATTGCTGAGGATGCCACCATCCTCCCACAGTCTCTCAGGCTCACAATCTTGGTATCATCTTCAGCTTCTCACTCACCCTACATATCCAGTTGGTACTCAAATCTTGTCTTTTCTACCATCACAACATCTCTTATACATATCACATCTCCATTTGCACATTTTCTCTTGACTCACTCTTCAGACTTCTTTATCTCTTTGCACTTTACCACCATGGATAGACCTCCTCTCTGAGACTTGATCTCCTGATCTGTGATTCCGTAGCCAGACAATAATTTTTTTTAAAAATTTTAATTAAATTTTTTCAACTATCAAGTATTTCAATGTTCAATTATTTCTTTAGTTTTCTCACTATCTCCTCACCAGCTCCTACCCCTGGAAAAGAAAAAAGTAAAACAAAACCCTTATAACAAATATGCCTTGACAAGGAAAACAAATTCCCACATTGGCCATATCCAAAAACATGAGGCTTATTCTGCAAATTGAGTCTATTACCTTTCTGTCAGAAGATGATTGCGTTCTTCATCACCAGTTTTCTAGAATTATGGTTGACCATAACATCAGAGTTCTTGAGTCTTCCAAAATTGTTCATTTTTACAATGTCATTATTAAAATATAAATTGTTCTTCTGGTTCTGTTCACTACACTTGGCATCAGTTCATACAAGTCTTTCTAGGTTTCTCTGAAATTACCCCCTTCATCATTTCTTATTAGCACCATAGCATTTCATTATATCCCAATACTGTAACTTGTTCAGTCATTCTGAATTGTTGATACCCCTTTGTTTCCAGTTTTTTGTCACTACAAAAAGTTGCTATAATATATTTGTACATACAGAGACTTTCTTTCTTTGATTTCTTTGGGGCATGGGCTTAGGGATTTAATTTGTATTTCTTTATTAATGATTTGGAGCACTTTTTTTCATATAGCTATAGAGAGCTTGAATGTCTTCCCTTAAGAACCGCCTCTCCTTATCCTTTGACCATTTATCAATTGGAGAGCAGACCATAATTTCTTCAGAGGCCTCAGCCATAAATTGAAACTTGACTCTTCAGACTTTTTTCCCACCTCTTCACAAGCTGAAGTAGCATTGGGATCCTTCCCCTTCAACCATTTGCAGCATTTTTTTAGTGTACTCTCTTCCCCCATGAGGCAGTTAGGTGGAAAGAGGCAGTTAGATACTGTGGATGGAGTGCAGAGTCTGGAGTCAGGAAGACCTACGTTCAAATTCTGCCTCATACACTTATTAGCTATGTGATTCTGAGTAAGCGACTTAATCTCTTTGAGTCTCAATTTCCCTATTGGTAAAATGGGGATACTGACAGCGATTACCTCTCAAGATTGTTGTAAGGATCAAATGAAATAATATGTACAGCACTTTACAAACCTTAAAGCACTAGAAGAAATGTCAGCAATTATTATTATTACACCGTAAACTTCTTAAGGTTAAGATTGTTGTGTTTGTATTTGTATCCCCAGTACTTAACAGTGCTTGGGACATAGCAAGCACTTAATAAATGCTCTTGGTAGCTAGATAGTTTCTCTGTCTTCTTTTAAGACTTATATCAAACTCCATTACCTGCAGGAAGCCATTCTCAGTTCCACCTCAACTCCTACTTCTCAGTGAATTCCCCTGCGCTTCCCTTCCATTTACAATGTGTGTGTGTGTGTCTGTATATATACATACACACATACTACATAAACATATAAATATACGTGTACACACACATGTGACAGGTATGTAACATATATGTTAAGATATGTAAATATATGCGCACATAACGTGTACTTTATACATACATGGATATATATCTTCTTTGTACATAATTATTTGCATGCTGTATTCCCTATTAGAGTATGAATTCCTTGAAGGCAGGTACCATGTTTTTCCCTTTTTTCATATCCCCAGGGCTTAACACAGTGCTAGGTACACAGTGAGTACTTAATAAATGCTTATTAACTTGCTGGCTCACTAACTAAGGTCTGGAAAGAATAAGCACAAAAGAAGCACAGGTAGCCATGTGCTCGTGGGCACATGGAATGCAAGTGGGAGATAAGGACTATTATTTGTTCTCTGCCATATTCTTCTGATGGAGCTTGAATCGTCATTCCACGTACTTAGAAACCCGAAAGGAAATGAGAGGCAGAGGGTTTGTAGATCCCTTTGTATACCTACTGAGTCATCAGTCTCTGTAGCTCAGCAGCTAATTAGAGAATTCATCATTTCTCATAGCAAGCTCCTGAATCACACAAGTCCAGAAAACAGGCAAAGAATACCTGTGCACACAATCCCATAGTGCGCTAGTTAAACTCTTCTATATGTAGAGACAGCTGACCTGTATGTTAGAACTCCCCGGATACCTAAGATTAAAGAATGGAAAGTATGTAAATTATGTAGTATCCTCCCAGGTATATGAGAAATTAAAGTTTCTTTGTGACCCTATTTGGGGTTTTCTTGGTAAAGATGCTGGAGTGGTGTGCCATTTCCTTCTCCAGTTCATTTTACAGATGAGGAAACTGAGGCAAACAGGCTTAAGTGACTTGCCCAAGGTCACACAGTTAGTAAGTGTCTGAGGCCAAATACAAACTAAAGAAGATAATCTTCCTGGCTCCAGGCCCAGCACCTTATCCACTGTACCACCTAGCTTTCTCTTAATACTTACTTGATTCTGTGCCCTTGATATGTTAATGAAGAGCCAAGTCATTCAAAGTTTGGGCCGTTTTTTGGTTGAAGGTGGGTAGAGATAAGTATGTACCCCGTTACAAGCAAGTATTTAATAAATGAATGATGCAGGGCATTAGATCAGGATTATTAACTTTTCTCATATCATGTACCCCTTTTTCAATCTGGTGAAGCCTATGGACCCCTTGTCAAAATCATGTTCTTGGGGGCAGTTAGGTGGTGCAGTGGATAGAGCTTCACCTTGGGGTCAATAGGACCTGAGTTCAAATCCGGCCTCAGACACTTGACACTACTTACAAGCTGTGTGACTCTGGGCAAGTCACTTAACCCTGATTGCCTCACCAAAAAGAAAAAAAAGAAAAGAAAAAAATCATATTCTTAAATGCCTACAATAAAATACAAAGGATTACAAAGGAAATCCATTACGTTTAATACAATTTTCAAAATACTTTTCTTTAAAAAATGACCCAAAATATTCAAACACCCCAGGTTAAGAACCACTGCGCTAGAGAGAGGGCCCAGGTCACTTACCCAGAATTGGAGCACTCAAAGCATGCTCTCCAGCCCCACTTGGGAACCTCAGAATCTCTTTGATTATTCTGAAGCATCTGAGACAATTTTCAAATCTTTTAAACCAAATTAATTTCATTTTTTAAATTATGTGATATATAGAAATATCTCTGTGTTTGTATATATATATACACATACATACATGTATACATCTCTATATATGTGAGTATATCTATATACCTATATGTGTATATCTATATATCTATATGTGCATACCTGTATATCTATATGTGTATACCTATATACCTATATATGTATATATGTAGATAGATATATAGACACACAGATATATATCCCCTATGGCAGCCCATTCATACATAGAATCCTCAGGATAGCTACCCCTGTTTCAAGGAATTATGTGGTCCAAATAAGCTTGGAAAATGTATTTCTTTGTCTCTAGTCTGTTGGAACATGCAATTAGTTCAAAACAAAGTCATTTAATGAAATAGCGTAGTGAAGAAATTTGCAATAGAACATTTCTCCCATAAATGTAGGGCATAGTCTCACACAAATATATGCAGCATCAATGGAGAGAATGAATACGGGGACTCTTTATTTTATTTTTTAACCTTACTTTTTCTTCTGAATTTAACAAAAAACAGTAACACACCCATATGCAAAGTAGAATAAGAAAAAGAGAATTGTATATAAAATTGCAAATCTCTATTACACACAGCTCTGGAGTGAGTTGGCTTCATTTTATTTTGTTTTTGTCTTTTCTTTGTATCCCCAGCACTGAGCACAGTACCTGGTACATAGTAGGGACTTAATAAATGTCTGTTGACTTGATTTTAAAGTATATAGTATACGGAATATGTTACTGTCAAAGCTGTCCTTATCTCTATTTCCTTCCCAACTTCCTTAATTTTTCTTCTGTGTATTTTATAAATACTTCAGTAGTTCTCCTCCTACTTGTCTGACCCCTCTTCAGTTTTCTTTGCTTGATTTTCATTCAGGTCACACATCCATGGGCATCCCCCAAAGTTCTGTCCTGGATCCTTTTCTCTTCTCTCTCTGTACTCCCTTAGTAATTTCATCAGCTTCCAAGGCTTCAATTATCATCTCTATGTAAATAGTTCTTAGATATATTTAGCCAACCCTAACCTCTTTTCTGACTTTTAATCATGCATCTCCAGTTGCCTATTGGATGTCTTGAATGGAATGTTCTACAGACATCTTAAATTCAACATGTCCAAGAAAGAACTCATTATCTTTCCTCCCAAACCCTTTCCTCATCTATCTTCCTAACTTTTCTCTTTCTGTTGAAGAAATCACCATTTTCCCCATTACTTGAACTTGCAACCTTGGTGTCATCGTCAACTACTCACTCTCACTCAACCCATATATCCGATCTGTTGCCAAGACCTATCACCTTTATCTTCATAACATCTCTCAAATATGCTGCCTTCTCTCCCTAACACTGCCACCACCCTGGTGCGGGCCCTCATCACCTCACACCTGGACTATTGAAATAGCCTGCTGGTTGATCTCCCTGCCACAAATCTTCCCTCACTAACCTTAAATCATGTGTCCCCAGGATGGAAGTTTAATGAGCTGAAGAGTGTGAGAAAAGAGAGCCTAACCTCACTCTTATTGAAGGTCCAGGTTCTCCAGGACTTAACCCAGTCTAGACCATATGCCTGGATCCAGAGCAGAGGGTCCTTTTAGTAGAGAAGGGAGTGGCAGAGCACTACTTCCCAATATATATCTATTTGGCCCCTGCTCCTAATTCACCTACTCTCTATCCAGCCCCTTCCAAGTAACAGTGAAATGCCAAGGTACTGGGCATAGACTGCAGGAAGAGCTCCATGAGTAAAAAGAAAAATAACTGAAAACTTTCATTTTGGACAAATACAAGATCCCATTTAATTTATATAGTCTTTGGAAAATAAACAAAGGTGGAATATGCCTATGTAACCCAGCTAAGACTCAGGAAGACTCAGGAGGAATAAAACAGGTATGTGGGCATACAACTTCCCCAAGTTATCGGTTTTTCACTTCCTTAGGATTTGAAGGGATTTGGGGGCTTGAGTAGAGAGAGAGAGAAATGGATAAAGAAGAGGGAGCAATCACTCTGGAACTGTCACGTGACAAGGAATGAGGTACCACCCTGGTGGCTGCAAGCAGAGGAAAATGGAGGAAAGAATCCTGAGAGCATACACAAGAGTAATGAGAGACACGAATTACATGAAAGTATCAATACAGCTATGTCACCTAGGTTTTCAAGCCTGGTACATTCTGTACTTATGGTACCATGTAGAAAGAAGGAAACTCTCAATTGGTGAAGAGAATGCTGATGTGATACTGCATGCCAGCCACAGAGGCAGAGTTGGTATAAGTGTTTTTGAGGAGGTGACACATTTGTGAGAGTTACATGTGGTTCCAGACATTCTTTAGGACTGACTCTGGTGGGGAGAAAGACTTTGGCAGCTGTCGACATGTAGGGGAATCCAAATCCACAATATATCCCTGATTTCCAGTTTTGGGACTCTCCAGACTTTGGAGAGAAAATTTTCCCCTAGGTGAGATTAAGATCTCTCTTGGTTCAACCTGAGGTCCTATCACATGCTCATTAGTTCATTTGCTCCTGTGTATTTTCAGATATATTTTATTCTGTGTCATTTCTCTGTTTGCTTTTTGCTTGGATAAATGGGATTACTTGATATTTCTTATTTGTGATAACATTTTATATAACTACAAAGAGTTAAACTAGTGGGAAAGAGTCAAACTAGTGAGAGTAAGCTAAGATTTAGAGACCAGGGAAGTGGTTCAAATCTACTGTATCCTTAGACCAGCAATATGCAGGGTACACAGATATAATTCTAGTCCACTACTCTCAGAGACTAGAGAAAGGAATGTCCAGGGACAGCTAGGTGGCACAGTAGATAGCACACCAGCCCTGGAGTCAGGAGGACCTAAGTTCAAATGTGGCTTCAGACACTTGACAATTACTAACTGTGTGACTCGAGGCAAGTCACTTAACCCCAATTGCCTCACCAAAAAAAAAAAAAAAAAAAAAAGAGTGTCCAGTCTTATGGCCCTTCTCCTGTTCTCCTCAAGGCAGGAATACCATTCTCCTTTGTGAAAGGATTGGGCAAGATTCCAGAGATATCTATCAATGCCTCTCACAAGCAAAATTTAAATTTAAATATGTTTCGATACACACGTGCACACACACTCCTTAAGCCTGGATGATATCACTGTAGTTAGAAGAACACTAGAAAAATATAAGGAGAGATTGATGAAAATTTTGGATTGTCTAAAGGGGCTGTCAGTTAACAAGAGTGTTCTCCAGAGCTTCTGTCAAATGTGTGGATCACATCCCGTCTCAGCAGTGTGTGAGTACCACCTCCCTCCCCAGAAAAGGCAGAAGAATTCTTCAATTGGCCACAACCTAAAGATTTTTCTATGACTTGGTATCACAAATTGGTAAAGAACTATGCTGCTAAATTGCTAAATCAGTGAATGATTTCATTTGTGGATATGTGATAGAAGAGAACTATATGCATAAGGGCAAGAAAGATTTTTTTTTCTCTTGAATTCTCTGAAGCCATTCAAAGATTGTTGGATGGACCAGTGTGGCAGGTTTTCAAAGATGTGGTCAACATCTACCAGAGCTGGTCAACATCAACAACATGCAGATCTGAGAAAATCTTTTATGTTGCATATCTATTCCAACCTGGAGGAATAGTCCTGTACCAAGGGAGAAATCAGTCACTAGAAATCAGTCGCATTCATTAGCAGGGGACTTGTTGACCATGAGATTACTATCCCATATACAACCTGGAGTTCTTGGCTTTGGTGCAGGTTGTCATTGAATAGTTCAAAGTCAGCTAGATGGTACAGTGGATAGAGTACTTGCCCTGGATTCAGGAGGACCTGAGTTCAAATTCGGCCTCAGACATATAACACTTACTAGCTATGTGACCCTGGACAAGTCACTTAACCCCATTGCCTAACACCCCCCAAAAATTCTCATCTCAAAGTCTATGTATATGAAATTAAATTTGGACTAAAAACAATAGACTGACGTATTTTGACTAGTACCAGATTAGATCCTGCTTTCTAGAACTGGACTGTAGCACTAGCTGAATATAATTTCAGCCTACATTTAGGCTTAGGGAAGACTGATGTGGACACAGATGCTCTCCCTTAAAGATCATATAATATGAAAACCTGATAATAACTAAGGATGTATTGAAGGCTATATGTGATGCCCAGAGAGGCAGGTCTAAATCACAAGGAAGCGCAGCCAAGATTTTTGGACTTTTGCCAGACAGCATTTCAGTAGTATATGGGAACTTTATTTCAGTTGTCCATGGATGACCAAGCAAGTGAGAGCAAATGGCTGGTAAAGGTCTGTAAGAAGAAATACAAGACAAGAAGCAAAAGAAGGGAAGCTAAAGGACTAAAGTTCCATCACCTAAAAGTCACTTACTGTGTAGACAGAGCAGAGACTGGAGCTGTGCAGCGGCATACTGGTCTCATACATGGTACCAGAAAGCAATTGGTATTAATTAGTGCATATCATTCTATGGCCATGAAAAGATTCCATGATGACAATAGACATCTGGGTCAAGAAAGAACCCTAGAGATAGTAAGAAACTAATGTTATCGACCCAAGATGTCAGCAAAAGTCACAAAGAAGTATGAGATCTGTGCCTGATATGTTGGAACAAAAGCATTGCCAGTTTGTGCTTTATGTTTAGGGAATGTAAGTACTAGCAAACTTTTAGAATTTGTTTGTATTGACTTTCTTTTTTAAAAATTTTTAAGGGAAAGGGAGAAAGAAAGAGAATAACCATTTATATAGCATCTAAGTGATTTACAAATATCTAATTTTATCCTCATAACAACCTTGTAAGTAGGTGCTGTTATTATCTCATTTTACAGTTGAGGAAACAAGCAGAGATCACACAACTGGTACGTGTCTAAAGTTGGATTTGAATTCAAGGTTTCCTGACTCCAGTTTCAACTATCTATCCATTGAACCACCTTGCTATAATAAGTAAGTAAGCCTTATCTCAGGAGCATACTTAAAGATTTTTATGAACTAGATGAGGAACTCAATAAAAGATATTTGAGAACATCACTAACTTAGCATAGAAACATGGGAAGAAACTCCTATGCCTATAAATTTTCTGATGCATGTGCTCTCTCTCTCTCTCTCTCTCTCTCTCTCTCTCTCTCTCTCTCTCTCTTTCTCTCTCTCTCTCTCTCTCCCTCCCTCTCTCTCTCTCTCTCCTCCAAAAAAAGCAAAGCAGCTGATAAATTTTTGATTTGTTTTAATAATATAATCATCCATCAAAGGGTACAGGAATTGACAAGGGAAACTGATGTTATGAGACCTGAGTCTGTCAAAAACTGGTGGCTGAAGTTGAAAGGACTACAGAATTTCTAATAGAGAATGAGAGAAAAGTCGTATATAGATTGCCATGAACCCTAGTTTGGGGGGATGTAGATAGCAAAGGGTTCAGAGAAAGAATAGGAAGATTCAAAGTCTTAATATTTTGAAAGGGAAGCTCTCTCAGATGTGAAATTTAGAAAACACCAATTTTTTCCAATGAGGGAAAAGAAAAAAGGGAAATTGTTAAAGAACAATGAGAATCCTATCATCAACAAGTTCAGATTTTTAAAAGACATGGGTACTGGGCTGGTAATGAATAGCACCAGGAGGTGAAACCCAGTTCTAACCATCCTGGGGCTTCCAGCATTATAAAAACTTGATAAAATTAAAGGACCCCAGGCAGTATAAGGAAGCAGAGACAGACACGGCCCTCAGGACCTGCAGAGCAGCAGGACTCAGACTCTGCTTCTATCACTATCTCCCTCTTCCTCCTCCCCTCCACCCCCCAACCATCACCACCATGGCCAAGAGAAGGACTGAAGAACACTGCCATGGGAGGTAAGACCAATGTTAAGAATAAACGATGAAGGAGATCAGCAGGGTTATCTACTAAACTTGCCCCATCTGAAGCCAGAACTGAAACCCAAAAAGGTGACTGCAAAGAAAGGAGAGAAGTTGACCAAATTGGGGAGACAGGAGGAGGTTGATGCATATGCAAATGGGAACAACATTGCAGAAAATGGATTTGCCAAAATAGACCAGGCACATGTAGCATGGAATGATCTGGCCCCATTCTCTCAGGACCTGACTTGCTATATCACCCCTCAGGATTCTAAGATACCCTATGGGGGTTGGGTCACCTCTCTTCTCTAAATTCCATTGGCTCAAGCCCCCACCAGTTGTCTCATTGGTAAGGGGCCAATGATCAGGGCCCCAGTTCCTTTTAACCATTTAATATCATTAGCTTTTACCAAAGGATATTTATTTCAAAGATGTAGACAGAACAAACATACAAACACTTCCCCTTACACTTCCAGGGCATCAAGCATACTCACCTTAGCTTAATTCCTTTATAGCACAGATTCCACTTAGTTCACATCCAAAGGCAGCACCCACTCTTCTCAGCTTCTGCTGGATTGGAAACCCAAAGATCCCACTAAAGATTATTCCTAGCTCCTCTGAACTTCTGTGTTGGACTGGATGCAATACTAGGCCTGGGCTCCCACTTCTGGATCTCTGTGGCTTGCACTCCTGACCTTTTGAAACTCCCAAGGTCGGAGACTCCCCTCCCTTCACCAAAGGAGTCCCCATGATCCCACAGAAAGGAGTAAGACAAAGAGATCATAGAATGAAGCCAAAAGGCCTTTTTGAATTCCTCTGCAGTCAATGAGGCTGTTCTTCAAAACACAGATCAGAACTAGTTTCAGAATGTCTACGTGTGCTGCATAGTATGTCTTTCTCCAAGGCACTTCCTTTACACGTCATCACCATTTTCCCAGAAACAGGCTTCCCAAGTTTCCCACATGGAGAGAGTCTGTCCTAGGCTTTTTATTCATGTGCCAGAACCCTGTTACACACAGAAAGCTGAAGATGCTGGCAATGCTAAGGGACGTCTGTGAATTTTTGATAAATATGTATTTCTGGTGACTGTACAGTTTAAAATACTATTTTAATCAAGTTTTATAAAAAACACAGAATTTTATTTTCCTTTTTTTTTTTTTTAAAGTTACGTTGTTTTGGTAGAAGGGGCAGATATCACTAATAGTTATGCTTAGAAGCTGGGCTAAAATGGAAGGGGATTTCTTCTCTCTGTAGTTTTTGAGAGTGCCTCTCTTGAATTGCAGGGGGAGATTCCCTGATACTGTCACATATACATTTCAGATGCATTGGTATAAATACTGATGCTTCCAGCCTTTCTGGTGGGGATAAGAGAAGGAAAGTATAAATTTGTACTTCTCCTTCCCTATCTGTCATCAGCACCATTTTTAGTCCTTCACACACATGGAACCTATCAGGGCCTGCCCCCACCATTCCCCTCTCTCTTCTCACCTCCTAAATCAAATATGTATACATATGTGTGTATACATGTATATGTGTATATATATATATATATGAATATTTCAAATGAGATAATATTTGTAAGGTACTCAACACAATGCCTAGCATATAGTAGATGCTATATAAATACTTATTCCTTTGCCTTCCTTTTTCAGGTAATTTAGACTTCAACAGAGGCCCTGAGGTGGCCACCCCTAAAAGAGACACAATTCCTTTTATGGTGGCAATTTTTTTTTCCAATGAAGACTTCTGTACTCTTTATTTTTTTTCCCCTCATAGTCAGGGGTATTCTTGTGAAAAGCTGGGAAACAACATATGTTCCCTGTGAAAGCATCCACCTTCACTCTAAACTTTTCCTATTTAAAGTATAAAAAATACTCTTCATTGAGTTTTACAGTAGCTTTGTATTTTGGGTAGTCCATGGAGGAGAGGAGTTTGAAAGTTATTGTATACTGTTGCCAATTGTAACCCAGGTCCTGCCTGAATTACTGTGTTTATAAAAAGTATCTTTAATAAAGGAGGATACAGTCTGGCTTAAGGAATAAAAAGACATTGTTGCCCTTTTCCCCGCCTCAAAGCAGGTACTGCTACCATTCTGATGGACAAGAAGGGAACTTTGAAAGCTGGGTTCCAATCATTATCCACTCATCCATTGAGTCCCTTAACTGGCTGCTGAGCTGGAAGAGCTGACGACTGGGGGTGCCACAACTGATGGAAGAAGAGGAAGCTTCTGACCAGCAGCCCTCTTGGATGCAGTTCTCCAGGTGACAAGATGTGATTTCATAGAAGGGTATCATTAACACAGCATAGTAGCAACAGGCACCACACTCCCTACATGGAATGTAGACTTAATAATAATAATAATAGCTAACTAACATTTCTATGGTGCTCCTTAAAGCATACGCCTTAGTTTACAAAGTGCTTTATATATTAACTCGTTTGATCTTCACAACCATTCTGAGAGGTAAGTGCTATTATTATCCCCATTTTATAGATGAGGAAACAGGAACAGAGAATTTAAGTGACTTGCCTAGGGTTGCACAACTAATAATTATCTGAGGTAGGATTTGAACTCAGTTCTTCCTGACCCTAAGTCCTGCACTCATTCCACTGTGTCACCTACATGTCCATAACTAGCTAGGCTCATATCAGGACCTTTGGTTGCCTTTGCCTTTCTAGTATATTTCTTTTCTGTAGCATCTACAGGCCCTAGGCAAGTCAAATAAGTTAATATATAAATTGGAAGGCTTGCAAATATACTGTTTGATGTCCCAACAAAGCTTGAATATTAGCCTTCCAGTTTGTTGTACTAGTATTAACAGGTTAATACATTGAATTCTATGTAAATTGTCCTGTTAAGGCACATTGTGATTCTCTTATGCTTACCATTGTTCTCTGTGTGGAATAAATAATTAGACCTCTGCCTGATTCATATATATTAGGTACTTCTTTTATTTACACTCTTTTGGGGGAAAACCATAGAATAGAGACAAAATTAGTAACTTTTTTTAGTCAGAAAACTGGGGTGGGAGTGATGAGCCAATAAATGTAAGAACGGAAAGCCTACTTTATCTGTTGGGATGTCAATCTCCCCCAGCAATGAACCCAGGCAATGACTAGATAAAGGACAGGTACTGGTGCAGGTCACTGCCTGAGATTAGTGATGTTTTAGCTCCTATATATGGAAGATGGAATGTACAAAAAAATGGAAACAATCATGAGTAACAGCACAAATTTAAAATAAAGTGCAGATAGGACCTTTTATGGATTTTGTTGAGAATGTAGAAATCACATAAGGAACTGTGGCTGGCAGAATTTTTTGAAAAAAGAGAAGATTTGCTTTTGTTTTGTAGCTATGTTGGAGGCAAAAGAAAGAAAAAAGATGGGCTAAAACAGCTGCTCAGAATGGATGGAATGATGTTAATCAGATGACAGTGAGATAGAGCTGAACTTCTGAACTCTGATTTTATGTCCATTTTCTCTGCCAAAGAGAGTCTTTGAATTGGGAAGAGCAAGACAAGAAAGATTAGCAAAGAGTGAAACCTAAGGGAAGTGAGGAATTTGTTTGTCACCAGGCCGAGATAAATTACATCTTGGAGTACTGAAAATATTAGCAGATGTGGTTTCTGAATAGCATCATTGGTGAATTTTGAAAGATCTTGGAGAATGGGGAAGGTACTATAGGACAAGAAAAGAGCAAACATCCCAATTTTCTAAAGAGGTAAGAAGATGGAGTCTGTAAACTATAGACCAGTTAGTATCATTTCTATTTCTGGCAAGTTTCTAGAATATATTATTAAGGGAATAGCATGCAAGCCCTTAGAAAGCAAAGCAAAGCTCCCTAAAAGCTAGCCAGGCTGTTCATGAAGAATAGGTTATACACCGATGCAGTGTAAAGAAAGCAGATCTACAAGAACAGTGTGCACAGTGACCACAACAAAATACACAATCACCACATCAAAGCCAAGGGGAAAAAAAACCCACTAAAATACACTAGAATTCAGTTGTATGTAATGACCAATCTTGACTCCTGGGGACTGATGGTAAATCATATAATCCCTCCTCTCAACAGAGGTAGCTAGATGGCACAGCTAGAGTGCTGGATCTGTGGTCAGGAAGACCTTAGTGTGAATCCAGGCTCATACACTTACTAGTGGTGACTCTGGGCAAGTTACTTAACCTCTGGCTGTCTCAATTTCCTCATCTGTAAAATGGGAAGAATGATAACATTAATACCTATCTTTTATGGTTGTTATGAGGATCAAATGAGATAATACATGCAAAATGCTTTGTAGACCTTAAAGCACTACTATTATTATCAATGATGAGTTGTATTACCAGTGCAAAATGTTGCATGTGCTATCTGAAATGGTTCCTGAATTGATCTGTTTTGCTTAACAGTTTGTTGTTACAAGGGATAGTCCTATAGAGGAAGGGGTTATTGAGAAATGACAATGATATTTTAAAATGAAAGAGAGCAATAATATCATTTAAAAGAAAAAAACAGGTCATACCAGAATAACATCATTTCATTTTATCACACACACACCTTCCTTTTTTATCCTAAGTTTAACCATCATAGACATTTTTGTCTATATATAACAGGAGATGGGATTTTTTAAAATAAATTTTTATTAACATTTTATTTTCACATCACCTACATTTCTCCTCTTTTCCATCCCAGGAAGCTATCTCATATAACAAAGAATTTTTGTTTGAAATCCATTTTAATTCTAAATTATTAATTGAGGAATGCAACATGGGTTATGTTGGGGGATAGTGGGTTCCTCATCAATGGAAGTCTTTTAATTAATTAATTTGTTTTTAGTTTTCAACATTCACTTTCACAAAATCTTGAGTTCCAAATTTTCTCCCTATCTCTGCCCTCCTCCACCCAAAGACAGCATGCATTCTGAATACTCCTTCACCTGATATGCCCTCCCTTCTATCATCCCCCCCTTTCTCTTATCCCTTCCTCTTTCCATTTTCCTGTAGGACAGGATAGATTTCTATACCCCATTACCTGTATATCTTATTTCCCAGTTGCTTGTAAAAATAATTTTTAACATTTGTTTTTAAAACTAACAAAGAATATTTTTAAAAGGAAAAAGAAGAAGAAAAATCAGCAGAACTATTCCATACATTGAAGTCTGAAAATACATGCCATGTTTCATGCTCATGGACCTGCAAAGGAGAGGAGCAAGCTGTAGAAGTCTTTTTCTATCTCTTCTTTAGAGTCAGTCTTGTTTTTGCTATTTTGCAACATTCACATTTGATTGATTTGAGGCTGTTGTGTATTCAGGATACATTGTGGTCCTCGTGTATATTGTTTCTTTTTGTCTGCTTACTTCACTCCATATCAATTCTTGTAAGTCCTTTATTCTGTATTCATCATATTCGCAGGCATCCAAGTGGGGCAGTGCATAGAGTAATGGAATTGGAGTTTAGGAAGCCTTAAGAACAAATCCTGTGTCTTACACTTACTAGTTTGTTGTTTCGTTGCTTTCAGTCATGTCCTACTCTTGATGACCCCATTTGGGATTTTCTTGGCAGAGATACTGGAGTGGTTCACCATTTCCTTCTCTAGCTCATTTTACAGATAAGGAAACTGAGGCAAACAGTGTTAAGTGACTTGCCCAGGGTCACACAGCTAGGAAGTGTCTGAGGCTGGATTTGAATTCAGGAAGAAGAGTCATCCTGGCTCCAGGCCCCAGGGCACTGTATCCACAGTGCTATTTAGCTACCCTGGAAAATAGGTGCTATTATCATCCTCATTTACAGATGAAGAAAATGAGGCAGAAAGAAGTTAAGTGACTTGCCAAGGGGCACACAGCTAGTAAGTATCTGAGGACAGATTTGAACTCAGGAAAATGAGTCTTCCTGATTCCAGGCCCAGCATTCTAGATGTTTATCCCAGGGCAAGTCACTAACCTCTCTGTGTCTTGGTTTTCTCATCTGCAAAATGGGGATAATAGTAATATATCCTGGGGTTGTTATGAGGATCAAATGAGTTAACAAGTAAAATGCTTTGCAGACTTTAGAGTTTGCGAACATAAATGCTAGCTGTTATTATAGTCATAGTTTTAGAGAGCACAGTAATAAGGAAAGAAGATTATATAAGACACCATGAACTTTTTTTAAATAAAGAAATATAGATATGTATATCTATATACATACAAATAAATTTGCCTTATTTGTTACCCTTTCTGCATTTCTTTTAATTTTTTAATTTTTATTTTCAGTTCCAAATTCTCTCCCTTCCTCCATTCTCAATAACCCCTTATACATATGAAGTCATCCTCATTTCTTTTAGAATAATACCATTTCCTTTAAAAAAAATTATATTGACATATTTTGATTCAATGCATCTTCTAACTAATTTCCCTTTTTGATAGGACAACTAAACCAGTAGGTCAGGGGAATACTATAAATGAAGTATACTTTAGCAAAGAGTAGTCGTCTGCAGTGTATTTCATCACTGTAGGAGCTAGAAGTACACTGAGGATTTTCACGGGGGAAGTAAAGTCTGAAAGACATTGGAAGTGGTACTGCCCAAGTGTGTGCTTGGGGGTAAGGATGAAGCTATGTAAGAGGTGAGGAAGACAAGGTGAGATTTTGCATGTTCATCAATTTTCATGCTGGCCCTTTGCTTTTGCCTTTTCTTTCATTAGCCTTTAAGAAGACCTTCCAGTCTGCTATTCCAGAAGACCTATTCCAGTCTGTTGTCAGGCGAAGAGGAGAGACAGACAGCTTTTACAGGTCAGGTAGCTGCTGGCAGGCTGCTGTTGGCTGCTGTTGCTGTAACTGATTGCTGCTGCAGCCTGAGCTGAGAGTGGCAGGAGAGCTGAGACTGTTCCTGGAGAGCAACGCTGTAAGGGTTCCTGGGATAGAGATGAGAAGACATCTTGGAAGTGAGATAGACCGACCAGCCCGGAGAGGTGAGCACATAGGAGAAATGGACTGGGATCTGCTTTGAAACCTTATTGGCTGGTGGGAAGGCTAGGCGACCAATCCTAATCCAAGCTTCCTCACTCCCCTCTGCTTCCCTGCTTTCTCCGTTCCAGTTTAGAACCTGGAGTCAGGGCCTAGACAACAGCATCACACCGCACCCTCATTTCTTTTCTACAACCTGTGGCTGAGGGATAAGGGATTAGGAAACAAACAGGCCAAGTATTTCTATAGAGGAGCATTTAAGGGTTTCCAATTTTATAAATATCTACTATATCATGTGGCCATGTAAAACTGTTTTCTTGTGTAATATAAACATAAAGGCTAGAAATTGAGTTATGAAATTTTCCACCTGCAAGGTATGGAGTGGTGAGCTATCAATCTCCCTACAATTTTCCAATAATTTGTACCTTTGTTTCCTCAGCATTTGGTCTAGGTTCAGAACCTAATTGATGAAGGTTTACTTCTTGTTCAGCCCCATGAAACACATGGCTTACTTGGCAGGGTGGTAGCTGGCATATACTAAAAGAGATATTAGTATATATCTCTGTTCTCCAGTGCATGAATTAGAGATACCTTGAAAAGATCACTGAGCTGGTAGTTTGGTACAGCACCAAGTGGTAGGGAAATTATGAACTCCCTTTTTTCATAGCTAATAGCAAACTGGCACTTTGTTTTCCTGAGGGCTCAAGGAAGGAAGGCCACAGCTGATGTGGGCTGCTATGGCAACAGCAGCATCTCAAGCCTCATCTGGGATACCCATCAAAAGCTCCTATATTGCTCAACATTTTTATCAATGCCTTAGAAGAAAACATAGATGGCAGGCTTATCAAACTTGCAGACAACAGGAAGTTTTGTGGGCCAGCCAACATGGTGGATGACAGATCTCTGAACAGGGCAGACCAAGGGTCTATATCAAACAAGGTAAAACTTAAAAACGCATAAAGCCCACGCCACTGTTACAAAAGCATTTGACAAAATCTGCTATGCTACGTGTACAGATAAGGTGTAGATATTTGGGTTGGATGGCATTATGGTTGGGAGCATTTGAAACTGGACAAATGATTGAACTCAAAGAATTGTAATCAATGGCTTGAAGTCAGTTTAGAGGAAGTATAACCAAAAGAAGGTGGCAGGATGGTGAGAAGTCTGGAGAGCATGTCATATAATAATAAAGAACTGGGGAAAAGGAATTAAGAGATAAAGCTGTCTTCAAGTATCTGATGGGCTGTTACCTGGAAGAAGCATATCTGGGCTTACTATAGGAAGAAGCTTCTTAATTAAGAACGAGTTTCCTTGAGAGATAAAGAATTTTATCTCTCTTCAAGAGAAGTCTAGATAACCATTTGTTGGCCATGTTGTAAGTTATTCAGATGTTATTCAGATATCTGTTGGACCAGATGGACTCTGAGATCCCTTTTGAGACTAGGATTTTAATCACTCAGACTCAAAGGGGTTAAATCACTTGCTCACCATGGAAGTGACTATGCCAGTTAGTAGCGGAACCTTGACCCAGGTCTTTTGACTTCCAAGGACCAAACAAACAGGGTCTGTTTGGTGTTGTTTGTTTTTTTTTTTTTTTTTCATGTCAATGTTAAAAAAAAAGAAGAATTGCCAAATTAAAAGCAATGTGTATGAAGAATTCAGAGAAGCATGAGAAGACATATGAAGAGATGCCAGGTGAAGTAAGCAGGGTTAGGAAAGCAATATACATAATGATTGAAATAGCAATGGAAGAAAAACAAAAATGAAATGAATTGTGATTGTACTTTCCCTCTTTATAGATGTGGAGGACTCAGAACTTTGCATATACTCTCAGACTTGGTCAATATGTTGATTAGTTTTGCTGAACTCTTTTTTTTTTTTCTACAAGGGACAACTTTCTGGGGGGGCAAGAGGAGAGGAATAGAATATATTTGGAGGCAAAGATGATATAAAAAAATATAAAATTTTAAGGTTCTGTTAAAGTCTGAGATATGATCAAATAGGCTTAGGAAAGGAAGGCTATTTGAGTAACATGCCTAACTCCAGAGGTTGTGCCCCTTAGTATGTTCATTGCATATATCATGTAACCTGGGATAGTTCTAGCTTCCTTTTCTCAGGCTACTTGCTATTGTTGGTAATACCTATTTTCCTTCTGGCATTTTTGCAACAGTATCTTTTCATCTATAATATTTTATTCATTCTGTTAGTTTTTCTTTTATTTGCCCATTTCTTTGATTTTACCTTTTCTGAAAAATAATCTTTTTGAGTAGAACCATGAGTTAGCCATAACTAACTTTTTTTTTTTTAAAGCTGAGGCAAACATCACAAAACATGCCCTGACGTAACCCTTTTGGACAAACGCAGGTAGTGGCTGGGTGTCAAAAACCGTAGGACAAAATCCTGGGATATGGCAAGGAAGCTCTACCACAGGTTGAGCTTGCCATCTGGTAGCTTTACATTTTAATTAATTCTTGTTAACTAGGTGCTAAGCTAAGTATTTTCTAGCTGTTAAAGTAATGTAAGTGCTGTTAGCAACTGGGACTATGTCCCAGCCACCCCACCCTAGTTATAGCTTGCTTTTCTGCTAATCCTTCCTCTTTTTACTGGCATTTCTACTGCAGTTTCTAAGGGGATATTTAAGAGCAGGGCTTTCTCTTGTATGAGCTATCACTTTGCCATCCTCAGTGAAGTCCTAATTAATTGCCTGTCTCATTTTACTTCTTGGGGTCTGAAGAAATCCAGTTCTGCAAAGAACCTTAGTGAGTATCTGGTCTAACCCTCTTTACTTTTACAGATAGGGAAAGTACTAATTTGCCTAAAGTACAGCTAATGAGTAGCCTTTCTGACCATTTCACTTCCCTGCTCAAGAAACTTCAATGGCTTACCATTGCATATAAGATAAAAATAGATGCACCTATTTGATACTTACAGCCATCTGGCTGCAGTCTACCTTTCTAGACTGCCTTCATATTACTCCTCAGGCATTCTACATTCCAGCCAGAGTGGCCCACTAGATGTTCTTCATAAAGGACATTTCCATTTCTCATGCCCCTGCCTCTGCAGAGGATATCCCCCCCCATGCCTGGAATGTTCTTCTCCCCCTCTGCCTCTTGGAATCCCTAGCTCCTTCCAAGGCTCAGTCAAGTACCACCTGCTACAAGAGATCTTGTCTAATTTTTCCAGTGGTTAGTTTCACTACCTAAATTACTTTGAATTTATTTTAATATATTTTGTATTCACAAGTGTGTGTATATAACAGTAATAACACAATAACAGTAAGCTTCTTGAGGGCAAGAATTACTTCTTTTTGCTTTTGTATCCTTAGAGCTATGAATATAGTAGGTGCTCAATAAAGACCTGAAATTAAATTGATTTAGTAGTACCCAGCTGTCCTTCCTCCATAGTTCCGTGCTCATTCACTCCATTGCATTGTTTGGTATTGTAATAATAACAATTAATCATCATAATAATGATAATATACATTACTTTTATGTTTTAAGGTTAAAAAGTGCTTTTCTCACTACAAAACAACCAATATTATCTCCATTTTGCATATCAAGGAATTGAGGCTCAGAGACTAGTTGACTTGCCTCATTGACTTGCCTAAAGTTCCCCTTAAGATCAACTATAGCGCAACTATGTATGTCTCTTGTATCCCCTGGGTGGGTGGGAGAGCTGGAGGTGCAGTTGCCCCAGGCTGCCTCTGTCAGACAAAAGATTCTGGGCTACAGAGCCGGGGAGAATCCTGGCCCCGGGCCAGTGTTACGCTCTCCGCTTCCAGACTCCCCCTCCCCCATGCTAGTCTAGCAGGGCCCCTCCCTCGGTGGGAGAACCCTGGGGTGCAGATGCAATCCCACCTGCTCAGCTGCGGAGCCTGAAGCCCAGAGCCCAGAGCCCAGAGCCCGGAGCCTGGCAGTGGGCTCGGCGTGCAGAGCCACCAACTGGGCGGTAGGGGGCGCGGCCACTCGGAAAGCCTTAGCTCCCTCCCTGCTCCGCTGGCCTTTGTTGCTGTAGGGGAGACGGGCTTGACTTGTTCCCGTCCACCCTCTCGGCCCCGGGGCGGGCGCGCTTGCGCACTTAGGGCTGGCCGGCTGCTTGCTTGCTTGCAGCAGCGGCGGCGGCGGCGGCGGGCGGGAGCAGCCGGGGTGGGGGGGGGGGAGCGGAGCCCGGCCCGGGAGCGGGAACCACGGGAGCGACGGAGGCCCGGGCCCCCCCCACGCCGTGCACCAGATTCTCTCCCAGCCGCCTGACCTGCACACGGGTATATGGGATGGAAGCGGGACCCTCGGGAGCAGGTAATGGCCTGTTTGAGGGGAGGCCTGGGTGCCTTTGGGGGGGGGTGCTGTATGTGGGTGGGGGGGTGTGTCACTAGAGAAGGGGAGGGGGACTTGTGGGCATGGATGTGTGCATGGCTGGGGAGGGCAGGGGAAAAAGGCCTGTGCACCTGCGTGGGGGGTTGTGTGCATGGGGGGGGGCAGTACGTGTGCAATCTGAGGAGGGGGTCTTGTGTGTCTGGGGGTGGCGGGGGAGGCTTCCGTGCACCTGCGGGGGAAGGGAGAGCCTTGAGTGGATGGGGAAGGGGCTTCTTGAGATTCTGAGACTTATGTGTTCGTGGAGGGGGGAGAAGGATCGAGGCCCGAGGTTCCGGAGATGAGGGTATCTCCTGGCTGCAGGGCAAACCCTGTGTGCACAGCATGGGGAGGGCTACGAGTGTGGGTTTTGGTGGTACCTGAGGATTGCTGGGGTTCCCAGGCCCGGGGAAATAGGGGGCACCGAGGTGGGATGGGGGGCATCACTCAGGCTCAGGAGAATGCGTTCGTAGTGCTGGGGCGGGGGGACAGGGAGCTAGGGGCTCAGTCTGAGCAGAGGGATGAGCTTTCGGGGAGGGGGATGCTCCTGGTGTTTGGGCTGAGGTGGGGGAAGGGAAGGGAGGCCGCGATTGAGGCTGGGGGTTTGGATGGAGAGCAGACTAGGGGATCAGGCTCTGGATCCTGTGAGAGAAGGCAGCTCTTGTGTTCCACAGTTCAAAAAAGTAGAATTTAGGGAAGGGGTCTGAGGTCCGGGGGCGGTGGGGAGAAGTGGTGGTGGGGGGGGGGCTCCCAGGCCCTGAGCATGCGCAGAGCTAGGTTGCGTTGAGTCGATTTGGGGTCCGGGTAGGGTGGGGGCGGGGGAGGCAGGGGGAGGAGACCCTGTCTCCGAAATTCCATAGGCTGTGGGATTTGGGGGAGTTTCCTCCTTCCCGGATCCTGGGGACGCCTTACGTTTGGGGTGGCGAGCATAGCTCCTTTCTCTACTGCATAGGAGGAATCGGAGGGGCAGAAATGTGAGGGTTTCAAGGCCTAGAAGCTGATGTTGATTTCAATTCGTGGAGACAGATGTGAGGGTTCAGCGGTCTGGAAACTGACATTGATTGGGTGGGGGCGAGCACTAATAGATGCTGACACTGGTTTGGGGAGGGGCCCCTGAGATAGAAGGAGCCTAGCACTGGAATATTGATGGGGAAGTGGAGTATGAGGTTGGGAACTGAGGAGAGAGAGTCTGTCTGGCCCCGGGTTTGCCTCTAACATCAGGACTGATTTTCTCTGCTAGGTTTGGTTTGTTGGAAGGTTTGGAGAATGCCCAGGTCCGCCCCCTTCTCCTCCCATTGAGGAGGTGTGTGAGGTTTTTGGGTTCTTCCCCCCCTTTCGGTATGTGGGGGAGAATCAGGAATTTAAATCCATGCACAAAGGCTAGTTCGTTTGGAACGTCTTTGGATGTCAAGATTTCAGAACATTAAAAAACAAAAATCTCTTTGCCAGCCCTGCCTTCTCTAAGGGTCTATGGAGTGAGCCAGCCGGCGTTCTCCCCTCCCCCACCCGGAGCAGCTGTCAGGGGCCTGGACACAAAACAATCCAGGCCCCTGCTGCCTCCCACTATACACACTTTGGGGGACTGGGGGAGGATGGGGCTGTGGGCCAGAGATGTGGAGTGTTGCTACTAAGTTAACCCCATTGTGGGTCAGTTTTTGTTGGGGTGGTGGGGATCAACTTCACCCGCCCATTTTTTATGATTAAAAAGAAATGGAGGGAAACTGAGGCAAATCAATCCAGAGGCTGAAAATGCTGGAGTCTAGATACTCAGTAAGGTTTGGAGACTGTCCTGTTTCTTTCTGTTCCCCAAACTAGGTGGCCTTCAGGGAACTGATGCTATAGGCATTCTTCCACCCATCCAAGGGACTGGAGAGGCATTAATTAAGGACTGAGATTTCTAACTTAGACAATGGAGCAGGAATTGGTGGGCCAGGTGCAGGCAGGACTAGACTTAAGAGAGTGCCAGTTCTAGTTCATAGTTGCAGTAGTCAGTCACATCTATGTAAGGCTTTGAAAATTGAAGGCTGGAGAGATGAAGTAGCTTATCCTGGTGACACAACTTGAGAGGTGGGGTTAAAGCCCTAATTCTCTCCTAACTCCAAGTCTAGCGCTCTTTCTTGTACAGTGAACATTTAGGTAATGCTTCAGGGTTCACAAAGCACCTTACATATAATATTTCATTTAGTCCTCACAACCACCCTACTTGTTGAAGTAGGTGCTAGTATTATCATTTTTAGATGAGGAAATTGAGGTTGAGAGAGATTAAGTGACCTCCCCAGGATCACACATAGGACTAGTAAATAGTAACTCCATCTTTATATCCCCAAAATACTTGTGGATCAGGACAAATCATTTCTTACCATAACCTCCTACAGTTTCTCCAGCAGCTACCCTGTTAGGAGGCTAAGAATGATGACACCTGCTGCCCTGGCTCCTTGGGTGCCTCTTTGCAAGGGAGCTTTAAGCAGATACCTGACAGGCTGGGCTGGAGGGTGTTACCGGAGAATTGATGGGGATTTTTTCCCTTCTAGCCTCATGTTCCCCATATAATAATAGGTGACATTTATGTGGCACTTTTAGGCCTGTCATAATAATAATAGTTGACATTTATGTTAATACTTTAAAGTACACTACACAAATGATCTCATCTGAGACTTGTGATAACCTGTGAGCTCCATGTTAAAGTATCATTACTCTGTTTTGCAGATAAGGAAACTGGGGTTCATAGAGGTTGAAGTGACTTGCGCGTGATCACAGGGCTATGAAGTACCTGAGGCAGGATTTGAACATAGGGTCTCTCCTAATTCCAGCATTACTACAATGCTGCCTATATTAATGAGTTTTAAGCAATGTTGTAACACTGACAGCTTCCATTTAAGAAGCCATTTTGGGGCAGTATTTGTACACATTTTTACAGATAAAGAAGTTGAGGCTCAAAGGAGTTAAGTGACTTGCTTGGGGTCACATAGCTAGAACTATCAAGTGGCAAAGGCCAATATTTACTTTAGCTCTCTTATTTCAAATCCTGGGACTCTACCCCTGCCCCCACTACCTTTACTCCAGTGAACCATGGCTCTTAGTTGGTCCTGGTGGCGTGATTTGCAATAGGCTAAATGATGTACACTGTAGGTGCTTCATGTTTGCCTTATGGAATTGAAGAGGGGACCTGGAGCAAAGGGGCCAGTGACCCAGACCTCTTTCTTAGCTGGTAAAGTATTTCCTTTTTCAGCTGGTTGACGAAGGGGGGTGGGGTGCCCTTTGGAGGTAGCTGGACCTATGAATAGGTGTCTCAATCATCCTTCCTCAGGGTAGTATTGAAATTAATTGACATCCAAGCTGAGTAGGGCTTCTGACTTTTTTTTTCCCCCAGTTGTTACTTGGAAAAGCATCCCAGACAAGTGGTCAACTAGGTTCTGTTTGAAGAACCCCAACTTATGAGGGAGCCACTTAGTCTAGATGCCCCAGATTGGGGAGAGCTAGAGCTGCTTTTCTTGATCCTCACTCATTTAGCCCCAAGTTCTTGTTTGGGGGAAAAGGATGGGTAACTGAAGAGCCCTTGGGGGCAGAAATTTGCTTTGTCTCTTTACTCCAAGGCTTCTTTACCTTCTGGGAGGGAGAGGATCCATGCTTTCAGGTTCTTGGGCCTCTGCATGGCTGTTTCTCTTTGGGCCTATGTCAGTGCCCAGGCGTGTTTGTGCACGTGTCCATGCATGTCTGTCTTTATACATGTATGCACACGTCTGTGTTTATGGGTGTGTGTCAGATAGGGGAGGGTCTTATAGTAGGCACTTGATTTATGATTGTTAGTTGATAGATCAATTTGTGCAAGGTGATTCTTCCTCATGCTTCAGCATAATCTTATTCAAACTGTCATTCCCAAGAAACCCACATCTAACACATGACTCTAGTATATGTAACCAACCTTTGATTTTCTTCTCAAAATCTCTAAGCACTAATTCCAGCCCCCTATCTCCACTCAGATATATTGCTCATATCAGAAGGCAGGACTGGGGGTGGGAGAGTGAAATTCTGGGTCTTTTAGAGATCCGGGAAGCAACCCCAGGACCCCTGAGCCTGGCTTCTGCCCACCTAGGAGCATGTGGGCAGGAGGAGCACCACAAGAGAGTAGAAAACAGGTGTTTGGGGGTTATATCTCCCATGCTCCTGTCTGCTGCACCACCACCCCCTTTGTGTGACTGGCTGTTCCCCCTCCCCCCAGCCTGGAGACCCAGGGTTCCAGTCCCTCATCTGCATCACAAAGTCCCGTCTGTCGGCCCCAGGGAGAGAGGAGAAGGTGGGGGTGGAGGGCACCCCTTGGAGTCAGCCTGTTGGCCCCTTCTCTGTCTCCCGGGCTGCTGTGATTCCCCTCCTCCCAGATACTCAGATGAATTCTAGGACCTTGAACTGCATTTGTTGTAGTTGTTGTTGTTGTTGTTGTTTGGAGGGGGAAAGCTTATAGTTGTCTTGCCTTAGATGAAGATTGAACCAGGTTGGTAGCCACCCCTGGGAGCTGAATTCTTCCCCAGGGATTATGTGCCTTGAGGTTTCTCAACCTGGACAGTCCCTCCCTAACCCAGAGGTCACTCTGTAAGGGAGGAAGAAATCTTTGTGCCTGTATTCTGAGGCCCACCATCCACAGTCCTTACAGCAGCATGTTCCAGGGCTGGGATTCTTCATCTTATGGGGGGGCCATGGACCCCACCCCCTACCTACCCCCTGAAGTCAAGTAAGGCCTATGTGTTCTTTCTCAGAAAAATATTTTTTTATGCAGAAAATAAAACATGTAGCATAATAAGGGAAATCAATTCTATTGAGATACAGTTATCAAAATATTAGGAAACAAATTCACGGGCCCCAGGTTATGAACACCTGTTCTAGAACCTGCTGTGAGTGGTAGGGAGGAGGTCCCTCTGATGCGAGAGGACTTTGCAAGCAGGTGTGTTCTGTGCACTGGATGTTGGGAGAGAAAGGAGGGTCTCTCTTTTGGTCTCTGAAACTAGCAGGGGACAGTGAAGATATAGGAGCTGGAGTGCCCCATTATCCCTCTTTTACTCTGAACTTTCCCTGACCTACGCCACCCCCCTGGAAGGGATAGGGCAGTAGTTTCTGGTGTCAGGGCTGGGGGGAAGGGCCCTGCTATCCTCTCCTTAGAGGGTGGGCTGAAGAGGAAGGGGGCACTCTCCCGCTTAGGCTACTGGAAAAACCAGCAGATTATGAAACCTCTAGGTGGCTGTAGAAGGAGCAGGGCCTTTCCCGTGCATTTTTGTCTGTAGTGTCTATGTGCTGCTGCTGTTGGGGTGTGTGTGTGTGTGTGTGTGTGTGTGTGTGTGTTTTTACATTTGCATCTATCTAGCCTGGTATACTGGGGAAAGCAGGTCAGAAGAGCAGGGTTTGAGTACCAGCGTTGCAGTTGTGTAACCTTGGGCCCTTCTGCTTTCTGAGTTGGGGTTTCTTCATCCATCAAATAAAAGGGGTTGGGCTAGATGTTCTCTGAGGCCCCTTCCAGCTCCAACAGCCTGTGAATTCTATGTCTGAATCTACAGAGCTCTATCTGGACCTGGGTTTATATGGCTCTTTGTCATTGTTCATTCATATAGTCAACAAACATTTATTGATTGTCTACTGTGTGTCAGGCACCACGTTTGCTCCTGTGTGCCTGTCAACTTCTGCAGCTGGGTGTGTGTCTGGCCTGGCCTATGCTTGACAGGAAAAGCTTGGGGTAGGGGCAACAAGACAGGAGGGAGAGGCAGCAAACTTCTCCCTGGGCTGGGGAGGTAGGGAGGTGGCACTTTAGTCACTTGGAAGCTAGCCTGGAAGCTGGACTCTGAGTACCCTAAAGAAGCCTTGGGGATTAAGGAGATGGGAACGTAGGGGCCTAGCATTGGGGGCCTTCCCAGTTTCCAGAATGGTATTGAGTTAAGGAACTGATGGGAGAGGGCTTTGCAAGCACATGGATGTTGGAGAAGAAAGGAGGTTATCTCTCCTTTGGTCTCTGAGACTTGGAGGTGACAGTGAGAATATGGGAGCTTAGTGCCCCCATTATCCCTCCTTTACTCTGAACTCTCCCTGACCTACCCCCCCCCAAGAGATAGGACAGTAGTTTTTGGTGTTAGGGCTGGGGGGAGGGGCCCTGCTGTCCAGACAGTGAAAGCTGAGCCTGGGGGGAGGTGTCTTGTCTGTCTCCCTGTGTCTGATCTGGGCTGGTTTTATTACCCCACCCTCCCCCAGACCCTGGGACCACAGTGAGATTAAACAATAACAGAAGGAAGACAAAGCAGGCTCAGAGCCTGACAGTGACCCCCTTCCCCCCAGCTGGAGAATGAGGTGGTGGTGGGGGGGGGGCGATGTTCTGTGGAAGGGAGAAAGAAAGGCAGACCAAACAGGCAGCCTTGGAAACCCAGGGGGATCGGAGAGGCCAAAGCTGGCCCCGCCCCTAGGGCCCCTTCTGTCTGTCTGCAGGAATCGATTCTGGAGGGAGGGAGAGGAAGGGAAGGAAAGAAGAGAAGACTTGGAGCTTTTGCTATGGAGAGCTGAGGGGGAGGGGAGGCAGAAGGCAGACTTTAGGTCTTGACTGAAGTAGGGAAAATTAGACATCTAGCTGGGGAGTGGGGTGGAGGAGGGGTATGTGGGTTAAAGCATCTTACAAAGAATATCCTTCCCTCCTACCTCCCAGATTCCGCTGTGCTCCCTTCCTTTGAAAGACCCAGGAGCTCTGTGTCCCAGGGTCTCTTCTGGTAGCTTTCCTGGGTGACACTTTTGGTATAGAATGCTAGTCCTCCGAAGTCTCAAGGTCAGGTTAAGGGGTAGGCTGGGTCTGTGGATACAGTAGGAGGTAAAGTATTTGAATTTGCACTAGGATGTTATATAGTAGAAAGACCTTTCCCCAATGGTCAAAAATATAAAACCCTTCAAATGGGTGATTGAGGGAAACCTGGTCTGTCTGGAGAAGACTGGGCCTCCTGCACCTGGTGGAGGCATAGTCAAAGGAGGCCAGGCCATAGTAACTCCAGTCACTTCCTCTGTACAAACTGGACCAGGTTTCCCCTAGGATACTTGGTTGCTTGGGGAGAGCCCCTTTCTTCAAGGCCCAATTTGAGTATAAACTTTCATGAAACCTTTCCTAACAAACCCTGCTCCTCCACGCTCAAAGGGATTTTGCCCTGATCTGGCCCTTAATGTTTGATAAACTGAACTGAATTGAGTTGACAAGATGATGTTGGCTTCTCTGCCTGAGCTCCTTTGCTCTGTTCCCCTGTAGCTGCAGGCACCTACCTGCCCCCCCTGCAGCAGGTCTTCCAGGCCCCGAGACGGCCTGGGATAGGCACTGTAGGCAAGCCCATCAAGCTCTTGGCCAACTATTTCGAGGTAGACATCCCCAAGATCGACGTCTACCACTATGAAGTGGACATCAAACCGGACAAGTGTCCCCGCAGAGTCAACAGGTAAGGCAAGTATTGCAGCCCCTTCAAGCCCCAACCCTTAGCCTGCAAGATCTCCTTTTTCTGATTTGGAACTTCACACACACACCCACACACACCCACACACACCCACACACCCCCCCCCCACACACACACACCCCTCTTCTCCCTGACTTAGAACCCCATGTCCTTCCCTTCTCCAATTCAGAACTCAGTCTTTCCCCTCCCTGACTCAGAACCCCCTTGTCCCTCTCCTGTCCAACCTGGAAATCTTTGTCCCTTTTCTCTTTTGCTCAGAACCTCCTGTCATTTCCTTCCCTAGCTTGGAACCCCCTGTTCTCCTTTTTGACTTGGAACCCTTCTGCCTCCTCTCTCTGACTTGGAACTCCCTGTCCCTCCTCTTCCTGACCAAAGTGACACCTTGAGGTCCATATTCCTTCTCCTTCACCTTCTTCCTTCTTTTCCTTCTCCCAACCACATTGTGGGCAGACTGTGTATTTTGTCCTTACCTCTCCTCCCTTGCCCCTGACCAATTCTAAGGAATGAGATGAGAAAGCATAGGTACTGAGGAGCAGCCCCCAGGAATGGAGGGGGTAAGTGTTGTCTTACCCTCCTCTATCTTATCATGACCCTCTTGGAATTACAAAGGTTGTTCCTTCTTTCAGCTAGATAAAATTCTGACCTCTAGAAGGAGTTGTGGGGTAGAATCCCCAAACCCTGGTCACCTCTATACTAATGGGTATATTCATAACCCACACACTTTTCCAGTTGAAGGAACGTCTCAGAATTGAGGGTGTGAGAAAAAGTTGGAGTGGCTACGTGCTCTAAAGGGACAGAGCATCCACAGTTCTTGGAAGGAGAAGATTTGAAATCCAGCTCTGACACTGTCTAGCTGTGTGATCCTGAGAAAGTCACTTGACCCCTTGAGCCTCAGTTTCCTCATCTATAAAATGGGAATAATAATTCCTGGATAGTAATTGTTTCAGGGTTGTTAAGGGAGGGGTGGGGGAGGAAATGCTTTGTAAATTGTGAAGCATTCTGTCATCATGAAATATTATTGTTAAGTGCATTTGTGGCCCTGGGGTGCATTTTCCCCTTGACTCCTAGAGATTAAGGGACAGTGGTAGGTGGTTTCTCAAGACTTTTTGGAACTAAGGACTCTATGAGCTTCTCTCTTCTCTGCCCCTACAGAGAGGTGGTGGAGTATATGGTTCAGCACTTCAAGCCACAGATTTTTGGTGACCGGAAACCTGTCTATGATGGGAAGAAGAACATCTACACAGTTACTGCCTTGCCCATTGGCAATGAGAGGGTAAGGGGCCAGAAATTGTATGGGATTGATGTGTTTCCAGGGCACAGTGGTGGGGAGGGAAGATATGTAGCCCATAGCATGGACTTAGATCTAAGCACAAAGCCTTCTGTCCTCTTACTTGACCTAAAGCACACTGCCCAAAACAAGGGGGCTCTCGCTTCCCAATGAATGGGACTAAGATAAGATCTAAAGAACTGCCTTCTGGAGATCGTTTGGTAACTTCCTGTTCCCCCCTCAGGTCCCAAAGATTGGCTGATCTTGGACTAAAGGCAGGATTGACTAGGACGGCCTGTTCATATAGACACCTGCTAGCTGAAAAGAGTTGTTTTTTAGGATGAATTGGGGATCTGGGAGTGAGAGGGCACTGATTCATTCGTTCTTTAAACACAGTTGTCATGTTTCTACTGTGTGCATAATCCTGTATTGGGCTCTGGGGAGACAGAAAGTTTAGGTAAAACGTGAACCCTGTCCTCATGAACTTTATAGTCTAGTAGGTATGAGTAGGGACAGGGATACACGTGCTGGGTGGGTCTGTTACCTTCCTTCATCCTATTTTCTCTTAAAGGTGGACTTCGAGGTGACAATCCCTGGCGAAGGGAAGGATCGGATCTTCAAGGTTTCCATCAAATGGATGGCCATTGTCAGTTGGCGTATGCTCCACGAGGCCCTGGTCAGTGGCCAAATCCCTGTTCCCCTGGAGTCTGTGCAGGCACTGGATGTGGCCATGAGGCACCTGGCATCTATGAGGTACTGGGGGGGGGGGGGGGGGGGGGACTCCCAGGGACTCTAAGCAGATGACCACTGCTCAGTTTGTGGAGAAGATCATAGTGGGATAGAGAAAGGAGATACCCAGGTTGGGTGGGATGGGTACTTTGGATGTTGTGGTAACAAGTAGTAAGGGCCTTGAATAAGAATTATTAGTCCTCTGCCTAACTCCCAGGGCTTTTTTTTTTTTTTTGGTGAGGCAATCGGGGTTAAGTGACTTATCCAGGGTCACATAGCTAGTAAGTATCAAGTGTCTGAGGCCTGATTTGAACTCAGGTCCTCCTGACTCCAAGGCCAGGGCTTTATTCTTTTTCCCCAGACATAGGAGGATGAGTGCAAATGAGACATTAAATCTCTACTGTCTCTCCCTTCCAAAGGGTTCTAAGTCCTTCCCCATGTTTTATCTTGGTATTCTCTGAATCCATCCCTCTTGGAAAAGGAAAGGGAAACCTAGCAAGGGACAGATGCTCTCTCCCCTGGCCTCAAACCAGGGAGGAAGCAGAGTTTGGATTAGAACCTGGCTATCCAATCTCTTGGCCCAGGGTTTTTCCGTATTGGGTGGGGAGGGAGCTGATCGTATTATGTTGGAGGGACCAGGTCTCTACCCATCCCTCCTAGGTACACCCCTGTTGGCCGTTCCTTCTTCTCTCCCCCTGAGGGATACTACCACCCTCTGGGGGGTGGGCGTGAAGTCTGGTTCGGCTTTCACCAGTCTGTGCGGCCAGCCATGTGGAAAATGATGTTGAATATTGATGGTGAGTGACAGAGGTGGGGGAGGGGGCACCTTCCTAACACTATAGTCAGTGTCAATGTTTCTCCACCTTCCTGCCTTGTTCTATACTCTGTTCTGGAGGAGTCAGAAGTCTTTGTCTCTAAAATCACGGAGTTGAAGTAAATCCATGGTTCCAAACCTTTTTAAGTGTGGGGGAACCCTTTGTAATTCCAGCACAGGCCTTTCCCCCATTATAGTTATTGTATCCACTGAGGAAGGAAATACAAGATGACAAGTTACCTTTAATTCAGTAATGCTTTTAGTGAGTTTGCATTTCATCATAACAGCATCCACATATTTGAAAGGTAATAGTACATAGAAGTCCTAGACATAATATTTATTTATCCATAGAAGGCATGTTTGCCTATTTATTATACTAAGTTATGATGCATATTTTGTTGGAGCTAAATAAAGATCAAAATGATAATGGTAAGTGCCATGGTGCATGGCTTCTCAGACCTCTTGAAATAACTCTAGATTCCAATATGGGAACCACTGGACATGAGGAGTACTGAATTTAAGCTTTAAATTCTGGGATTCTAAGACATAGGAACCCTCCCCCTTGGAAAAGACATGTCCCTGAGTCAGACCTCCAGCTTTCTCTGAGTTATCCCTTGCCCTATCCCTGCAGTTTCGGCCACAGCTTTCTACAAAGCGCAGCCAGTAATTGAGTTCATGTGTGAAGTGCTTGACATAAGGAACATCGATGAACAGCCCAAGCCACTCACTGACTCCCAGAGAGTTCGATTCACCAAGGAGATCAAAGGTGAGCATTACTGTGGGTGAGGTTGGGGGAAGAGGAGGTCCTGCCACAGGAAGAGCAATGTGCTGAGGTGTAAAAATTGGCCTTTGTGACGTTGGGTAGATTTGAGGGGATGGCGGTAGCTGAGCCCATTAAGGGACTCCTCCCTTAAAATTTCTCCTATTTCTCTATCTTCCCCCTCCACCCAGGCCTGAAGGTGGAGGTGACCCATTGTGGGCAGATGAAGAGGAAATACCGAGTGTGTAATGTCACCCGCCGGCCTGCCAGCCACCAGACGTAAGTGGGCAGGGTTATTGGCTCACATCCAGGAGCGGATGCCGAGTGATTACCCAGCTGCTAGGATGGGAGCATGAGGGAAGTGGTAGAGGGCCCAGAAACCTGATAGCCCTTCTTCTAGATATGAGCCCTGGGATTTGGCCCATCTGCCTGTCCTGGGGTGGTTGTGTGATCTTGTATTCCCATGGCCTTCCCACCTGCTATACACCCACAGACAGAAACAGCCCCCTCTCTCATCACAGACATCTTTCTGCTTCCTGGCTCCAGACCTTTCAGTAACTGCTGGCATTTCTCTTGAAGCTGGGTCAAAGGACTCTGAAACTTTCCTGGTCACCTGTGTATGAGAGAGGTGGGGGTAGTGAGGGCTTGGAACAGAAAGGGCAAGACATTTGGCCTTCATTCCAGCCTCATTAGCCTATCTCTTTTAGGGGCACTTAGGTATGCTGAATTCCTACCCTATATCTTTGGAGTTCAATGTTATGCCTGGCTTGTGTGTCTTCTCATAAGGCTCCAAGTCTGCCTGGCTCTTCTCTCTTCCATCTGTTACCTTCAGCCCCACCTACTTTAGCTCTTTCCTTTACATTTGAGAAGGTAACAATGGTCAGAGAAAGGGGAAGAGCCCAGTATTTCCAGCGGTAGGCGGAGTAGGGATGTGGTTCAGGGGGGATAACTTGCTAACATGCTTCCTTCCCCCATAGGTTTCCCTTGCAGTTGGAGAGTGGACAGACAGTAGAATGCACTGTGGCTCAGTATTTCAAGCAGAAGTACAACCTACAACTTAAGTACCCCCACCTGCCATGCCTACAGGTCGGCCAGGAACAAAAACATACCTACCTGCCTTTGGAGGTGAGGCTTCTCCTTTCCACTGAACCCCTGTCCCATATCTTTCCAGCCATCCCCAATGTCTTTCCCACCCTCTTGCCTTCTTTTCCTCATGTCTCCCATCTTGCAGATTGGGAAACTGATGGGTATGAGTGGCTTCTCCAGAGACATTAGGTGGATTAGCGTAAATGGAACCTAGTTCTTCAGTCATCTCTACCTGCCCCTAGACCACAAAGCTGCCATATTTTTCATCCCACCCCAAATCAGTGGAACAGGCTGGGTAATTTAGTATTTAATAGAGGACTTGTTGGACAGTTTCTTCAGGACTGAGGTATCAGAGACCTACATGCCTCCTTCTCACTGTTTTATTCTTCCCTCCTTTCTGTAGCTGGGAGCCCCACAGGACCTAAAACCTTTTGGTCATACAGGTGTGCCTTACTCTGTAGAAGAGATGTGCTCCCAAAGTGTTAACCTATAAACTGAATTCGTTTTCCCAGTGGCTTTTACTGAAAGATACATGTATTCCTTTTGAAAAATGTTTAGGTCACAAGCTATGATCACATCCTGCTTTAAAATAGCAAATGTCTAAAAATCATGTAGTTACAAAAGAACAAGTTGTCCTTTACACCTAATACTCAGTACTTAAACATTAAAATGTTAAGTTACACAACATCCCCAGAGACAAATGCAGAGAAGGTGAGCTTTGCTTCAGTGCACCCCTCCTCCCTGCCTTAATGATCTCCAAAGAGAAATGACAGTCACCATGAGCAAAACTGCCAAAGGAAGGAGAGGAAATGGGCTCTAAGGTCACTTCCAAGGTCGAAATCAAGTCATCATTTGAGACAGAGAAACACAGAAGGGAGGTGAGATGCCAGAGATAACAGGAAAGGAACCAAGAAAGGGAATAGAAATAAAGTGCTCAGTGGGTGCATTTATTGAAAAATTGGTGAAACTGAGATAGCAGTAATTGGGGAGCACAGTCAGTGACATGGGCTCCTAGAAATTCTGCAAAGTTGAATTTTAGGAAATACAGACCATTAATGTCAGTTCTAGGGAATAAAGATTACCAAGTTAATTCTGTTTTTGTTTACATTGTTACTCCCAAACAGTATCCTTTGAAAGCCCCTGCCTTCTTTTTGACTGTGCCAGTTCATTATAACTGAAACTTTTTGGATTTCCATACCAGAAAGCTAAATATAATCAGCACCTCTAGATCAGTGTTGAATTGTGGAAACACTAGACTCCAAAGGCTTCCATTCGAGGCCCAGTACTGACACTCACTTCTTGGGTGTTCTTGGGCCAGTAACAGTAGGCCTCACTTTCCTCACCTGTAAACTAAGGATAACAGAACTTGAATTATGGATTTCACAGGCTTGTTGTAAGGACAGCACTTTGTAGGTCTTCGAGCTGTGGGGTTTTTTTCTGTTCTCTCCCTTACAGGGCGGTCATGAGAATAAAATGAGATCATAGATATGAAGGTACTTTGTCAGCCATAAAGTTATAAAATCGTAATTTGTCATTATCCAAGCCCCCAAAGCTTTGCTTTCCTCAGACATTTAACCAGGACCATAAGAGTGTAAACAGAAGTATAATTTGTTAATTTTCTTTTGATTCTGCCCTGCTTGAGCTAGTTGCCTGGTTGGTTGTTGTCCTTCGTTCTCGAAGAGGACCAAAAGGACATCACTATGCTGGGGTCAAGGTTCAGTGTGTCCGCTGTGACTGATCAGACCAATAAGAGTTCAGAAGGCTCTATCACAAGTTGGGCACAAATAGTCCATATGAGCATTTGGAGTGAAGATGTCTCTAAATTTTCACATTTCACCTTTCTTTTGAGCTATAGCAATCCTGCTTTGCTCATGGAGCATAGCACCTTCTTTGATGAGGGCATGCCATGCTGGGTAGTCCTGTGCCAGCATCTCCCCTGTCTCACAATTCCCAAGTTCTTCAGAAAGACCTTGGGAGTGTCCTTGTATGGCTTCTTCTGACCTCCTTGTGAGCAATTGCCTTTTGTGAGTTCTCTGTAAAATAGTCTTTTAGGCAAACGTACATTTGGCATTCAAACAATGTGGCCAGCTCATCAGAATTGTTCTCTCTGCAGTAGAGTTCGAATGCTTGAAAGTTCCAGAATTTACCTGTCGTCAGGGTGGCTAAGTGGATAGAGAATCTCAAATATTCCCCGTCTTCCTGATTAGCTAGGTGTGGATTAATCACTCTGTGGATTCTTTTTTTTTTTAATTTTTTTTTTTATTTTGCTAGGCAATGGGGTTAAGTGACTTGCTCAAGGTCACACAGCTAGTAGGTGTTATGTGTCTGAGGTCGCATTTGAACTCAGGTCCTCCTGACTCCAAAGCCAGAGCTCTATCCACTGAGCCACCTAGCTGCCCCTGTGGATTCTTTTATAACAAATGATTGATCTCTGGTTGATGAGTCTCCATCTCTCTTCCTCCCCCTCTTCCTCTCAACAAGCTCTGGGGCCATGTTATATCCCATATCCCCCCCTCATCCTTCCATCAGTGTTTGAGCCCCGGCAGTGCTATTAGCCCCCTGAGCCCAGTGTGGTAGGGAAGAGGCCTATGGTGGGGGAACATCATCAGAAAGCCTTGCTCAACTCAGCAAGTGTTTGTTAAGTGCCTACTGTATGCAGAGCCTTGTGCTTGATGTTAGAGGCAACAGAGAGACCCATGGAGCTCACTAGGTAGTAATGTTCTAGTAACTAGTGAGCCGGAATGTGTTCAGCAAAGGGATGAATCACATCCCACTGGGCCATGTTCTTTCCAGAAACAATAACTCAGTCCCAATCCCTGCCCATAGGGAACTGTCACAAGAGTTAGAATTCCTAATACTTACAGAGCTTACACAGATTGTCTCTTTGATCCATGTACAAGCTTTGTGGGGCAAACAGTAGTAGCGTTCCCATTCAGTGGATAAGGTAACTGAGTCTGAGAAGAGAACTGGCTTACCTAAAATCACACAGTCAGGACAGGGACTTGAACCTAGGTTTCTGAATTCTCTGTCTAGTCTAGTTCTCTATCTGAAGTCATCATTTTAACATTAAGAATGTTAAAAGCAGACCAAAAAGGACGGTGAGCAACTGTTTATACCCTTTTGAGATGAGTACATTCTGAAGCCTCTGAGGTAGGATGGTCAGTTTTGGGATTATGCTTATCCATCCCGTTTCATTAATGTCTGGAAAGAAGTATTGTTGGCTAAATATAGTTCTGCCTCAACGCTAAGTGTAAACCCAACTTCTGTAATGTGCTTAGGGAACTGGATATTTACAGGAACCTTTTTGTGACCTCTTTTGTAAATTGAAGAATTCTTTTGTAACACAAATATCATCTCTTAATTAATCTCTTGTGTAAGTTTTTATTTTCATACATTTGCAGTTTTCTTAAAGTGAGGAATATCTGCATGCAAAAGTAGGCTGCTCATACATAAAGCTGGTCTTCTGTCCCTTCTTAGGGGTTTGAAATCAGGTCTGAGGCCTGGGATCTTATCCTTCTCTGGGAGCTCCTAGAAAAAGATGAGGAAATATGGGTACAGGGGTGGGAAAAGTACCAAAGCCTTACGTGTGTGTGTGTGCGCGCATACATACATATGCTCATGTTCTCCAGGTCTGTAACATTGTGGCTGGACAGCGCTGTATCAAGAAGCTGACAGACAATCAGACTTCAACCATGATCAAAGCTACTGCAAGGTCAGCCCCGGACAGGCAGGAGGAGATTAGCCGCCTGGTAAGAAGCCTCTCTGGAGAGGACAGCTGGATTCTGCTGCTCCTGGAAAAAAAAAAAAACCTTTTGGGGGCTAGTAAAGGTAGGGTTAGGTCCTGGGATCCTTGCTCCAGTGCTTTCGAGCTTACCCTCCAAGGGACCTGTGTAAGTGTGACAAAATAGAATATGGGAGACTCTCATTCCTATTTGCCTTAGTTCTTCAGGCTAAGGTCTCCTTGTCTTCTCCCCTGTGCTGACCCTAACCTGTTCCTTCCTACAGCAAAACCATGCTGAGCTCCTAACCCCATGTCTAGACATCCTCCACAACGCCTTAGTTCAAGTGCAGAAGAGAGGGTAGAATCTTTGGTTTCCTTGATGCTCTGCTGCCTGGTTTTAATTAGACTTCTTCCCTAATTTCCTTCACACATACCCCAAACCACAGTTATCCTCACCCTTCACTTTCCTTGCTCTTATTTTCCAAACAGATGAAGAATGCCAGCTACAATCTAGATCCCTACATACAGGAGTTTGGGATCAAAGTGAGAGATGACATGACAGAAGTGACCGGCCGAGTGCTCCCAGCTCCAATCCTGCAGTATGGTGGACGGGTGAGCTAGGGCAAGAGTCAGTGAACTAAGCAAAGTCCATTGGGCTCCAGCTTAATAACAGAGAAGACCTTGGGCCAGGGAGCAGGCCAAGATTGTGTTTTGGGGCAGGGGATGGGAAGCACAGGCTCCTTCAGTGATCTGGCTTACTTAATAGGGTGGGGAGGAGAAAGGAGGAACAGCATCCTGAAAGGCTTGTTCTCCCATCCTGGGGTTTGATTGGGATACCACAGGCAGTAAGTAATCAATGGTTGTCTTTTACCCATGCTGTCAGAACCGAGCCATCGCCACACCCAACCAAGGTGTATGGGACATGCGAGGAAAGCAGTTCTACAATGGAATTGAGATCAAAGTCTGGGCCATTGCCTGCTTTGCCCCCCAAAAGCAGTGTCGGGAAGAGGTGCTGAAGTAAGGACTCAGGGTGGGCTAGGCTCTCTGCCCCACTAAGCCATCCAAGGCCAATTTCCATAGCATTCTGCCTTGTCCCCCTTTGTCTAGAAGCGGGCTTTGGTTTCTGGGTTGGGTCTTTAGATATTTCCCAGGGCTCCCCCAGGAAAGACAGAGCCAACAAGGTTAGGGTGGGGAGGGGAAGGCTTAATATCCCTTTCTCATCCCAAACACATCCTTGGGGGCAGCTTCCCTCAGACACACACACACACACACACCCCATGGGAATTCCCTGATTTTGTAACCTGACCTTGCAGGAAGAGATTCTGAAGTAGATTAGTTCTAGCCTAGGACAAGAGATCGTCTACAAGGCTCATTTAGGGAAAGAAAAGGAGGTAGAACTTGGTGTGTACTAGTGACTGACACGCCGAAAGCATTATTCTGCCTCTTGATGGAACCCTCTGTATTCCAGTCCAGTTTGGGCTTGGGCCTCTGCTGCGTAGATGCCCCGCCTCAATCCCCTGGGGCCTTTGTTATGAAAAAGTTCTTGCTTAGATCGAGCCAAGTCAGCCTCCCTGTGACTCTTTCCTCCTTCTCCTCCCCCTCCCTGTTGCTCCTAGTTCTGCCCTCTCGGGCTCAGAAGAACAACTCCAATCAATATCTTTTTGCCTAACAGCTGTCACAGATAGTTGATGACAACTATCATGTCTTCCAGAAGTCTTCTGTTCTATAGCCTCAACATTCTTTGTTCTTTCAAACTATTCCCTCATATGACATGGTTTCTGGCATCCTCTGTCCTCCTTGCCTTCATGGACACACTCATCCTTAAAGTGTTTCCAAAATACAACACAATGAGGGCTGCCCAGGAGAGGCAGCCCAACTGTTGCTTCCTTATTTTGGAGCCTCAGTTAGATATCTGTTAAAGCAGCCCAAGCTCCATTGAGATTTTTTTAGCAGCCATATTATACTCTTGCCTCATGTTGAGCCAGCAGTAGCTCAAACTCCTACTGAAAACCTGTGTCCAGTGAACTGCTTTTCAAGTTCCAATGCATGTTGTTAACAGTCCATTCTCCAGCACCCCGGCCCCACCCCAAGCCCGAGGGCAGGGGTTCATGTTTATCACTATTTGGTTCCATCTTATTGGCTTTGGCCCATTCAGCCTTTCCATACTTTCAGGTCCCAATTGTGTCATCCGGCCTGTTAGCCATCTCAGTGTGATCCTTAGATGTCTGAACCCTCCCAGAGGTATTTGATTTGTACAGTAATCATAGGATTTGGATCATGAATTTAGATAGAATTAAAAGGGATCTTAGAAGTTTCTATTCCATTTCCCTCCTTTTACATATGAAGAGGCCCAGAGACATAAAGAATTGTCCAAGGTCACATAGGATAGCAAGGGGCAGAACCAGGGTTTGAATACCAGTCTTCCTCTTCCAAATCCAGGGCTCTTTCCACTGTTACACTGCTTCTTGAAGCCTTAAACCACATGAATGAAGCTCTAGTTAGGGAGTTTGAGGGGGAAGATGATTCTTTGACGACTCAGCCCAATGGCCACCTCCTAAAGGGAAGCCAGGGCTCACCTTCCCTCAGATTCGAGGGGCTCTGAGCCCTGAGGATGCACTTGGTGGTTCTTCTAGATTGGCAGGCTCTTAGTGCTTCCCTCCCAATCCCCCCTCCCTCTTTCCAATGCCCTGCAGGAACTTCACAGACCAGCTCCGTAAGATTTCCAAGGATGCAGGGATGCCCATCCAGGGCCAGCCTTGTTTCTGCAAATACGCACAGGGTGCAGACAGCGTGGAGCCCATGTTCCGGCATCTCAAGAACACCTACTCGGGACTGCAGCTCATCATTGTTATCCTGCCTGGGAAGACGCCTGTGTATGGTGCGGCTCCTCCTGGGGGAGGACATGAAGATAGGGGTTTTGAGTTTGAGAGACCAGCCCCAGTGGATGGGAGGTGTGAGGGCAGAATCCAGGCCTTGGAGAGAGCTCCCACCCTGAGAGGTTGAGGAAAGTCAGGGCATGGGGAAAGAGCCCTTGGTTTTCTGCTTTGGCAAACTTGAGAACGGGGAGGGAGCCAGGACACATGTGGAGCCTCAGGGTTGAGAGATGAGTTGCCTGGATCTGCTCCTTTGGGTTAGTTCTTGACTTTGGGGTTACAGGCAGCAGCCTGCCCAAATTCCTCATGAAGAGCACCTCTGGCCTGACTTTTCACTTACTTGGGAAAGGACACATTACCATGAGACAAAGCATAGGAGTGTAAAAAGTTGGTAATGTTGCTGTCAGCTGTTATCAGTAAATGGCCAGTCTGCTTAATAGACTATCTCCATTCTTTTCCTTCCTCCACCTCACAATTGGTATCATTTTCCCATCCTTTTCTCTATCGGGGCTGTTGAGTCTCTCTCTTTTCCAGGCCCTGATTCCATCAGTTATTCAACAAAATAAATGTCTATTCTGACCAAGACCCTGGGCTCATCTCTGAATATGCTAAGATGAGTCAGAACACATAGTCCTTGTTCTCAAGGAACTTACAGTCTAATAATGTGGGATAAGATATGTATAACAAATAGCTTTGTTTTCAGCCACAATGTGGCAAGTTCAAAAAAGAGTGTGGTGAGAAATTTGAGGAAGAAGAGGTCATTTCCTACCTCTCACAGGCACTTTCCCAGTGCCTGTGATCATGCTCAGGTCTCCCCAATCGGAAGAAAAACAAAGTTTAAAAGAAAAACCCTTCCCTCAATCCTACTACCCTTGACTGACCATCCTAGCTCTCTCCTCCCTTTTATTAGCAAATCTGTCTTAAGAGTCAGCTGTGCTCAGCCCTCTACTTGAAGCCAACACTTCCCCACCCACCTATTCCTAAACCTTCACTCCAAAGTCTACATTCTCTTCTCATAGCTGCTAAAAAGCCTCTTGGTGACGCCTTCCCTCTTTGCAAGGTCACCAGTGAATTTCCTTATCACCAAATGCCATCTTCTCAAGCCTCATCCTCATTAACATCTGCTTTGGTGTTCACTGTTCTCTCTTGGCTTCTCTTCTTTTGACATTGTGCTCCTGTTTTTCCTACCTCTCTGACCATTCCTCCTTTGACTCCTTCACTCATTTCAGTCCCTACCTAAACACAGGCATTTCCCAGTGTTTTGTCGTCTCGCTCTTCTTTCCTTTCCTATACCCTCTTGGCAATCTCATTCACTGCCATAGTATTCATTGCCACTTCTATTCAAATTGTTCACATATATGCATATGTATTTCATATGTGTATATATACACACATATATATATATACATACATAAATTTTACTTTAACCTCTCCTGTCCTTTTTCCTCCCCTCTCCTCTCCCCTCCCCTCTCTTCTCCTCCCCTCTCCTCTCTCCTCCCCTCCTTTCATTCCCTTCCCTTCCCTTCCTTCCCTTCCCCCCTCCACACTCCTTTCCTCCTTTCCCCTTCCTTCTTCTCCTTTCTTCCCTCCCCTCCTCTTTTCCCCTCCCTTCCCCTTCTTTCTCCTCTCCTCCTCCTCTTCCCTCCCCTTCCCTCTCCTTTTTCCTTCCCCTCCTCTCTACTCTCCTCCCTACCTTCTTCCCCCCATCTCTTCCTTTTTCCTTCCCTCCCCTCCTCTCCCTTCCTCTCCTCTCCTCTTTTTCACCTCTCTTCTCCACTTCTAGCTACCTGCCTCTCCACAAATTCAAGATTTAAAACATTTCATCCTTCCTCCCACCAACACTCCTGACTCTTCCTGTCCATTTTCTGTTGCACTCTCTTGAAACCTCAGTAATCTTTTACTGTTCTCTCTCTGCGTCACCATATACACCTTCTCATTTGCCAAATCCTATTGATTTTTCCATGTAAGTATTTCCCTTCTATTCCTCCTTTTCCTTTTCTATTCCCTCTGTCCCCATTCTAATCCAGGCCTTTAATGCCATACACCTTAATTACTTGGTGGTTTTCTAATCAGCTTCCCATCTCCAGGTTCTCTGCTCACCAAATGACCCTGTTCCCTCCCCCCACTCCATACTGATCTCCCTAAACCATGGTGTCACTCCTTTGCTTGAAAACTTTCATTCATTCTCTAGCCCCTCATAAGTAAAGGCTGAACTACTTAAGATATCATTCTAGGTCCTTCACACTCTGTCCACACTAACTATCCCCAGGCTTGTCCTACCTAAAACATTGGAGAAGGATTCCCTCCTCCTCAGATATAACCCCACCCCTAGTCTCTGCGTATTGAAATCTTAATTATACTTTTATGTATTTATATAATTATAGTTCTGTTTGTACGGACCCTAAAGGCTGATAAAATGCTTCCTTAGCCCTTTGAGGTAGGAGTACAAATATCCCTATTTTACAGAAAAGAACTGGCAGGGACTTGAGAGACCACCCAGACTAACTCTATCACTTAAGCCAAGGGGTGAGAAGCAGTTGTCTAAGGTTACTTGGCTAAGTAGTAGAAGCTGTGTATGTGAAAGCTGTCTTCTAAGGAACTAAGTGTTTATTCCTTCGTTGACTGCCTATGTTACTGGTAGGGAAATTGAGGTACTTTGCAGAGAGGAGCAGTGTTTTTCAGTGGTCTCACTTTCACCCCACTGCCTCATAGAACGGTCTTGCCAGCACCTGGAATGTAGGCATCTCGCCTTCCTAGGTGGGGACTCACGCTCACAGCCTCTTTTCTCCCCTCCCTTCTGTCTCTTTCTCTCTCAGCGGAGGTAAAACGTGTAGGGGACACGCTGCTAGGCATGGCCACCCAGTGTGTGCAAGTGAAGAATGTGGTGAAGACATCTCCCCAGACTCTGTCCAACCTCTGTCTCAAAATCAACGTCAAACTTGGGGGAATCAACAACATCCTAGTCCCTCATCAGCGGTATGAGCAGGGGAGCATGGGAGACAGGGACTCAGCGTGGAGTGTGGCCATGCTGGGGAATGGGAATGAAAGAACTGTGTTCCTGACTTCTCTATTTTTCCTCCTTAGCTCAGCTGTCTTTCAGCAGCCTGTCATATTCCTGGGAGCAGATGTCACACATCCTCCAGCCGGGGATGGGAAAAAGCCCTCCATCACAGCTGTGAGTGACTCGTCCTTCTCCTAGCTTTCCTATGTGCAATCTCCTTCCTCCTCTCCACCACATGTATACAACACACTCTAGCAGCTGCCCACCCCCAACATCACTAAGACATCACCTGTTGTCCTCCACCTCTTTGATCCCCCTGCCCGTATCTGCTCTCAGTGTCTTCTCTCCCCTTGCCAATTTTTAACCATCTGACACCCAACTCCCTCTAGGGGAGGTCATTATTGGAGGGGGGTAATCCCTTCATGCATACAAAATCATGCATATAGCTCATACAAACTCTTTTCCCATGGTGCATGGTGCATCCTTCCCTGTACCCCTGGAAAGGGAACCAGGTAGGAAATGTAGATTCTGCTAAGGATTAGAGAGAATAAATTCCCCCTGCTTTGGAAGCTGCCAGCAGGTGGTGCATTTGTTCCAAACACTGGCCTGATTTGCCCTCAGCAGGGAGTGAGGGATGAGAAAGTCATTCCTGGCAGAGGTGGGTGTAGCAGTCAATCTCCCTCCCTGGGTTGCCCATCTCCCTCCTGCCTAGAAAAGCACTGGATTAGGGAAGTGATGCTCCTATATAAGCTCCCTCTTCCCCCACTCCCTGGCTCAGGACTAGGTTTCTGAAAAATCAGAGACTCTCAGTTCCCTGCTTGGGGCCATGGAGTACTTTGGTCTATTTCCAACATTAAGTCTTGGTCCTAACCCTCCACTCCTCCATGACACACTAGCTCATTGAGGAGAAGAAAGTTTTTCAGAGACTTTTTGAGCTGATGTTCTTTTGCTCTGATCATGGTGTTTCTTGTACAAGGAAGGGAAGGAACAAGGCTTCACTTCTAACTTTCCCCAGCTTTCTCCATCTCCAGCTCTTCCCTCCTGCCCAGCATGGTAGGTGCCTTTAGCAGGGACCTCTTTCTGTATCCCTACATGTTGTGTACTTCCTATAATTTCTTCAGGGCAGTGGTTTTCATGTAGAGCACTCTCCCTGCCCCCATCCCACTTGCTCCCTTTTGTCACATCAGACTCCATCTCAACAAGGTAATTGGATAAACCAGGAGCTTTTTTGATGACCATGGAAAGCCCAGATCATGTTCAGAAGCCAAATTGTAAGCAGTCAGTGACCTGTTCCAGATGAGAAGAAGCCAGCCCATCTGCTGTCATTTGAGACCATGTCCATAAGAGCCCTTAAGTCTTGACACAGGGTTAAAGAGAAGACTGGGGTGTAAGCTGGGCTCTCTCCTTCCCCCTGGTCGCCCTCTCTCAGGTGGTCGGCAGCATGGACGCTCACCCAAGTCGTTACTGCGCAACTGTTCGAGTGCAGCGACCCAGACAGGAAATCATTGAGGATCTGTCTTACATGGTGCGGGAGCTTCTCATACAGTTCTACAAGTCCACCCGATTTAAACCTACCCGAATTATCTTCTATCGAGATGGTGTCCCTGAGGGTCAGCTCCCACAGGTGAGGGGTCCCTATGATGGGGGCAGATGCTTTGGGGTAGGCCTCAGAGGAAGCGAAGTACAAAGAAAGAACTGGCTTAATGGAAAGTTCTGAAAGAACTTTTCTACCCTCAATCTCCACTCTAAAGATGAGGAAACTGAGGCATAGGTTAAGGCCAATGAAGACAAACCTGAGTTACAACAGGGAGAGAAAATTCAGGTGTTTAAATTCTTCCATCCCAATCCACAGGAGTATTATTGGCAGGTACTGCCAAGCCAAGTGGTAGAACTTATGCTGGGGATAGCTTTAAAGAGGGGTAGAGTAGTAATATTGTTGCATCAAAGGTTATACACAGCTTAGTGACTTAATGTATCATTCCAAATTGGGGAGGAGTTTTTATATATTTGCTGCCTAGTCCTTAGTAGATTTTATCTTTGAGATGTGTCCTATATATGCCATCTCTTTTCCTGACCATTGCCTCACTCTAGGCCTTTTTCCTTCTAATTTATCTCAGAGATAGAGCTAGATTTCTATTCTTAATATGCAACGCTGATCTCATCAATTCTTTGTTCAAATGCTTTGCCTGTGAATAAAGTTACAAAGTTTGATGACTGGAAAGTCTCCTGGATACCATCGAGTCCATACCCATTATGAATAGGTCCTTTGGTTCTTTATTAAGTGCCTGCCATGTGCCAGACAATGTGCTAAGCACTGAGCCAATCAAAAATTAATTAAAAATAAAATTAAAAAATTCCAGAAAAGGGGTCATCTGAACTCTAGTATGAAGACCTCTTGATAAAGTAACCATTACCTTCTGAGGTAGCCCATTATGTGTTTGTGTAGTTCTAATTGTTGATCAGCTCTTTCAGAGTCATGATTGACCAACAGCATTGATCAATTTCTCAAGTCTTTCCAGGTCCTTTTCCATTACAAGATATTCTTCTCATCTGGACCCTAATTACTCTTAGTCCCTTTGCCATTGACCCATTTCCTTGTGCCTTCCCTTTCCCACTTCTTTCCTTCATTCCCTATCTCTGTGCATTCTGGAGTACAAGTACATTTTCTAGACATTTTCAAAGGGGAATTTAAAATATACAAAGAGATAATACCAGAGAATAAGATCGCATAATTGAACTTGCATTTTCAAGAATTGTACAGCACGTAAATCTGAATGCAGATCCCAGATTCTGTGGTCTTAAACTTAAAAAATTTTTCTTTCCTAAAATTTAACAATCCTCCTACCCCTGCTAATTTGTCTACCTGGACTGACCTCATCTATCTGTTCTTCCACTTCTAAGCTCCTTCTTAGTCCATCCAATAGCATAGTAGTAATAGTAAGCTTGTGAAAATTACAAAATCAAGCTAATTTCACTCTGTGAATTTGGGATACATCCTCAGCTGAGCAATCACAGCTATTCAACAATCTTTCTTCTCTTCCCTTATTACCTTCTTATCTCATTCCCCACTTTGTCTGTTGTAAACTTTTTCTTTACCCTTGACACCCTTCAAGCCCACCAATCATGTTTCACACTTGCAGTAGATGACCTAGTGTCTTGCATAGCTGAGAAGGTTTAGAATGAATTCCCCCAGTTTTCCTTTGCTCCTCTCTCCCAACTTAGTGTCATCCACTTTCCTTTATTTTCCCTTAGGAAAAATATATTTAATTTTTTTCCAATTACATGTAAAATCAATTTTTAACCCTCACTTTTTTGTAACTTCAAATTCTAAATTCTCTCTTCCCCTCCTCTCCCTATCTCCTTGAATTGAGAAGGCAAGCCATTTGATAAAGGTTAAATGTGTGCAGTCATGCAAAACATATTTCCATATTAGTTGTGCTGTGAAGAAAACAGACACAAGAAGACCAAGAAAATAAAGTAAAAAATAAAAACACAGTATGCTTTGGTCTACATTCAGATTTTATCAGTTCTTTCTCTAGGGATGGATAGCATTTTTCTGGACCATAAGTCCTTCAGAATTGTCTTGGATCTTCGTATTGCTAAGAATAGCTAAGTCATTCACAGTTGATCATTGTACAATATTGCTGTTACTGTGTACAGTGTTCCTGGTTCTGTTTACTTTACTTGGCATTAGTTCATGTAAATCTTTCCAGGTTTTTCTGAAAGCATTCTGCTCATCAATACAATAGAATTCCATCATAATCATATGTACCAGAGAACTTGTACAGCCATTCCTCAATTGCTGGTCATCCCTTCAATTCCCAACTCTTTGCCACCACAAAAAGGGCTGCTATAAATATCCTTGTACATATAGGTCCTTTTTTAAAAAAAAAAATCTCTTTGCGATACAGACCTAGGAGTGGTATTGCTAGGTCAAAGGGTATGCACAGTTTTATAGCCCTTTGGGCATAGTTGCAAATTGTTTTCCGGAATGGTTGGATCACCCTCTCTCTTTCCTGTCGTCATAGAAGTAGAGAGATCCCTACTCCTTGCTCATGCTAATCCATCTGCATGCATCCATTATCTAATTTCTAACAATCTGCACTGGGCAGTCATCCATTTTTTCTCTCTCACATCTTCAGTTTCTGTCTCTTAATCTGGCTCTTTCCCATGTGCCAAAAAAAATAGGCAGGTTTTCTGAGCCCTCTGAAATCCTTCCCTTGACTCTTTTACCATGTCTTCATACTGTTCTACACCTCTATTCTCCTTCAATACTGATCTTATTGAAAAAGTTGTACCAACCTGAAGTGTCTGCTTACTTATCTTCTCAGCTCCTTATAAACTGGCTTTTATCCCTCTCACTCTATTGAATCTGCTCACACAGGTCACCAGACTCCTATTTGTCCAAACATAATGGCCTTTTCTTAGTCTTCATTTGCTTTGACCTCTGTGTTTTTAATGCTGTTGGCCACTCCCTCCCCCGGATGCTTTCTTTTCCCCTGGTTTCTGAGACACTACACACACTTGCCTGGTTTCTTCTTCCTTTAACTTCACCTTTTGTTCTCCATTGTTGGCTTCTCATCCTCCTCCTGATCCCTTAATATGAGTGTTTCTCAAGGGTGTGTCCTGGCCCTTTTTTCTCTCCTTTAGGATTTCATTCACTTCCATAGCTTCAGTTACCATCTCTGTCTAGAGGATTCTGAAATCTCTGTCTCTAAGTCACACCTTCCTTCCTGTGCTCCAGATCCGCATCTTCAACTACCTACAGAGACATCTCCATTTGGTTGTACCATTGATGCCTCAAACTGGACATATCCAAAATTAAGCTGATTATTTTCACTCCCAAACTTCTTTTCCCCTTTGACCTCCCTCTTTTTGTCTGTTACAGACCTTTACTTGGCCTCCCAAGTTTGTAACCTTGGTGTTTACTTGGATCTTTCTCTCTCCTTCATGTTATATCTAATCACTTACTAAGTCTGTTGATTCCAGCATCTGTGGCATTCATTTCATCTTCTCTGTTGCCACTGCCACAACTCTATATAGATTTTCATCTGTTGGAGTAGATAATCACCAGATAGGTGATTATCACCTATTTGGACTTAACTACTGTTGCCTCCTAACATCTTTTTGCATCTACTCTCTTCCCTCTAATCCATCTTTTGCTCTACTACTGGAATAATTTTTTATGCATAGTTATTGTCCTGTCACTGCTCAAAAAGCATGAACTACTGACACCCTCTCAGCTCCTGAGTTTTAGCTTTTCTTTGCTTGACATTCAAGGTCTTCCAGAACCTGAAGCCAACTCTCCCTCTCCAGATTTATCAGATGAATGTCCCTGAGCTGCAGCCAAGTTGGTCCCCTCTCTGTTTCCCAAACTTGTCCTGCACTTTCTTTCTGTGTCTTTGCTAATACTTTCTTGTGCCTGGAATGCCCTCCTGCCTTCCCTCTCCAACATCGCCCGTTTCATTCATCAGCTGCTCCCTCTAGGAAGCCTTCACTGATCCCCTGGCCTCTAACAGACTTCCTTCCTCTTGAACTTCACAGAGCAAGTTGCTGTGCAAAGTCATTCTCTCATGAGATACTTTAATTCCATGAGAAGAGGGACTATGGCTTACCTAAACATTGTAATTGTATTTTCCTTGCACCTAGCTTAGGACCTTTGAGCCTAGGCTGATACTTATTGAATGTCAAGTGATAATGCTGTCTGATTGTCTAGCTCCGCTAGCATTTCTATAGCTCTCCTATGTTTGTGAAGTGCTATGCAAATAGGATTTCATTTGATCCTCATAAATGCCGCAGGGGGGACGTGCCATTATTATCCCCATTTTACAGATGAGGAAACTGAAGTTGAAAGAGAGGAGGTTAATTAACCTACCATGTGTGTTAACTATTACACAGTAAGTGTCTAAGACAGGATTAGAAGTCAGCCTGATTCTCAAGTCTAGAATCCTGTCCACTGTGCCACTCAGAGCCCAACACATGGGTCACCCTCCAAGTTAACAGCTTTCAAGACATTCTTTAATTCTGCCACTCCAGATCCTCCACTATGAGCTGCTGGCCATCCGTGATGCCTGCATCAAGCTGGAGAAGGACTATCAACCAGGGATCACCTATATTGTGGTCCAGAAGCGCCACCACACTCGCCTTTTCTGCGCTGACAAGAATGAAAGAGTAAGATGCACATAGCCCCTGGCCCAGTTTTCTTTCCTTCCTCTGAGTGGCACAAAACTGTTTGCCTGCTTGCCTGATGAAAATTTTGCTTTCTGTCACGTAGAGAGGTATTTGAGATCATAAAGGAGAACCTCCTCTGGGAATAGTGTAGGAGTGAAATCCTGTGATAATTCAGCCTTAGAAAAATCAGACATTTTCTTAGCCCTCTATCCCTCCCCAGACACCATCCCCCTAGGGCCCAGCCTTTGCCCTTCAAGGCTCTGTGTATTAACTTTCCAGGGGTTACAAAGGACCAAGAGCTCTCAACAGGACTGCCTTGGCTTACTTCAAGACCATATAGGATTCAGCTGAGACAGGTTAGGGACCAGACTCAATTTCCAAGATCTTATTTGTGTTTTTTCTCCTTGCAGATTGGGAAGAGTGGAAATATCCCAGCAGGTACTACCGTGGACACCAACATCACTCATCCATTTGAATTTGACTTCTACCTGTGTAGCCATGCAGGCATCCAGGTAGTTAGGTTGATCCCTGGGGACTTCAGGCTGTTGGTGGTGGTAGTGGTTGGGGGGGCCCGGGGGAGGGAATGATGATGATGATGGGGTGAGCTAAGAATGGATTAAAACCCTACTAAGTTCATTGATTAACATTCATTTGTGTGACTCTCCTATTTTAGATTTGTGGACAACTCAGTTTTAATCCTATACCACTAATTACAAATTTCATATGAGATTTGAATATAGTGAGGTTAACACGTGATGGTTTCTTAGAAGTGGTGGATTTTAATTCCTGGGCAGGCTTGTTTATAACTTATCTGTCTGCCAGCTCTGAGGGAGGGGGATGTGCTGAATGTTCCTTCTTAGAAGCCTTTTTGGATTGCCCTTCTCTAATTCCCTGTGCCCCCTCCCAGGGGCCCTGTGGTGAAAACATTCCTCCTCACTCCGTCATCTCCATAGGGCACAAGCCGACCATCCCACTACTATGTCCTTTGGGATGACAACCGATTCACAGCAGATGAGCTGCAGATCCTGACCTACCAGCTGTGTCACACTTATGTGCGCTGTACACGCTCTGTCTCCATCCCAGCACCTGCCTACTATGCTCGCCTCGTGGCTTTCCGGGCACGCTATCACCTGGTGGACAAAGAGCATGACAGGTGAGGCCCATGGTTGGAAAGGAGGACTGTCTTAGTGGAATGAAGAGGAAGGGAGGCCATGGAGCATAGGAGAACAATATTACAAGCATGTCCAGTAACTGTCTGAGGGGGTTGCTTATCTGTCTCTCTTTTTTTAGCGGCGAGGGGAGCCACATATCGGGACAAAGCAATGGGCGGGATCCCCAGGCCCTGGCCAAGGCTGTGCAGGTTCACCAGGACACTTTGCGCACCATGTACTTTGCTTGAAAGGCAGAACGCTGTTACCTCACTGGAAAGAAGAAAGCTTTCAGAGCCCAAGGAGCCATACAGATGGAAGGAATCCCAGGAAGAGGAATCCAGGGGAGTGGGAGGGGGTTGGGGGCAGGCTGGGGGGAGGGGGGAGGTGGGGAAGGAGAGCTTGTTTCCCCACTGCAGAGCAGAAGCTGCATCACTAGGGGGTGGGGGGATGGGGGGCAGGGCTGGCAAACAGGGACCACCAGCCAAAGGCTCCTGACTCTTCCCTTGCTCTGCCACATCTGACCCGACCCCAGTGGACCAAGAGAGAGGCAGCATCGTCGCTCACAGGTGCCCATTTTAAAATGCAATACTAAAGACTTGTGACTGGGAGGGCTCCATAAGGTCGGCTCTACAGCTGCGGCTCGAGGGACAGAAGCTGGTAGGTTTGGGTTCACTTCTTTTAGAGGGAAAAGTGTTGGCTTGGAAAAGAGGGTGGGAGGAGGAGGAGGGAAGGATTTTTAGGAGCCTTAATCAAAAAGGTATAGATTCATTTAAGAAGAAAAAAAAATTCCAAACCAATATTTTAGGGTAGTAGAGGTTTTAATGGGTTTGAAATCCAGTTTGTAGGGAAATTCTACCACCAGTAGTTTTGGTTGCTCCTCCCCCTAGCTGTCACCCCTCCCCTCTGCGGCACACCTTCCCCCCCCTCCCATGGGCACCTTCCTCCCTCCCCCTCCCCATCAGATGTAAGGCACTATGGCACTTAGTCCGAATTGACACAGCCCTGTCTTCCTTCTGCCCCACTGGTGGGTGACCAGTGCCTTCACTGTAATGCTGCAGAACTGCAACCTTTTTGTACCTTTTTTTTTGTGTGTGGGAGGGGGAGAAGGGGGATATGGGAAGCAGGGGAGAAACACCCCAAGCCTCACAGGCCTCCTGTAGGTGACGCTGCCAGCTGTCTGCATCAGAAGGAGTTGACTATGACATTCACAGAGTGAACCCATTGTTTTGAGATCACAACCTCAAGATGGTTAAAATCCATTGAAGACATTTGCACTTTCAAACATGACAAGTTTCTTAGCTGCTGAAATAACTGACCCTTGCCCTCCCCCCACTCCCACCCCTCTGTCCCCAGGTTCCCAGAGCGTTATTTCAATGGCATCCTTTCCTCCATGACAGTTGAGTCTCCCATGTTTCAACATTTCTTTGCTGGGCTATCTTAGAACAAAAGATACTTAGGTCTAAAAGAAGAAAAAAAGAGAAAACTAAATGTTATTTTTATACAGTATCTTGAGTCTGTTGCCAAAACTTGCAGGTGACTCTCATGTCCTCTGAGTTTACATCCCAGACACACTGAGCCGTCCGTCTGTCTGTCCATAGAAGGGTCATGCACCTGGGTCACTGTTCTGCCCAGTAGGCAGGGGGTGGGGTTGGAGCCCTGTTGTTTCTTGGTTCCTTCCCCTGCTCTGTGCATTATCCACCATTCCCTTGCGCCCCCTCCCCAGAGGATCCTTTTGTCTCCTCTATTCTTAGTCGGAGCTCAGGCTCTCCGACTCCAGCATGGCCTGCAACACACTTTTTGATAGCTTCTGCTGCTTGCTTTCGCTGCTGTTTACACAAAATACTTTTAGTTCTGTGCGCAAGGGGCAGATGGGGAAGTGTATGCATGTGTGCATATAGTCTTCCCTCTTTCTGCAGTCAGTGAAGGGGTCTGGCTGGGGTAGGGTCAGAGGGCTATAATTGGTCTGTCACTTTGGGGAGAACATGGGCACCAGATTGTCCAAGGCCTCGTTAGGCTGCCAGGTGCCCAAGGTGTCAGTGGTTAGGCCCCTTCCTGTGGCACGGGTAAGCATAGGAACGGCTTATTTGTTTTTGCCCATCTGGTGAGGACAAGGAACCTCAGCTCATTGTGGGAATTTCTCTGTGCTCTTTAAGGGATTAGATACTAGGTAGCCTAGTCTGTCATCTCTTCTACTGGGCTTTAGTTTGGTTGTTTTGCAACCATTGACCTTGAGGGCCACACCCTTATATGAAGCCCTTGTGGAAAGCCTTGGCCCTCAGGCCTAGTAGCTGGTAAAGCAGACACAGGCCTGGAGGCTGGCTTGAAACCAAGTCTCTATCCTTGTCTGCTCAGGGAAAGGTGGGCAGGTGTTGGAACTGGCTCTTCCCCTTCCCAGCAGAAGAGTTGCCAGACCATGATTTGCTATGCAAAATAATCTACCCCAGTCTCTATTTTTGTTGATCATGTTGTTCAAAGATATCAGCAAAACTTAGCACAAACAATAGTTGTGGAATAGGGCATTGGGACAGTTTGGTAATTCCTTCCATTCCTTCCTTCCTTCCCTTCCTTCCTAGCCGATAGTATCACCTACCCTGCCGTCCATGGGCTGGATGGCTGGGAAAGCCAGTGGCTCTCCCCCTAGCTGTGGGTGGCAGGGTGGGGAGGGGCTCTGGGAGGGGGTGAGCTCACCTAGGAGCCTACATTCCTTACACAAGTGCCTATATCGTGATGTCAACACTCTGCCCGCCTCTGTCCATCTCCATATCCTTGCCTCTAGTCTGTGTCCATTCATACCTCTGGGTGGGGCTCCAGCCTTTTGAAGCTCCCCCAGGACCAGTGGCTTTGCATGTTTTCTCCGCATGTGTCTTGGGGTTGGGGTTCAGGGCAATTTTCCTGGGAGGGTACAATCATTCACCAGCATTTATCCATGCCCGTGGCAGGTGGCAGCCACAGGGCCCGATTTGTGTTCCTCCTTTTCTCTCTCTGCCTCCCTCCTGTTGAGTTTTGAGCTGGGGTCTGAATTGCTTTTTTAGACATGTTGGCATTACATATGCCATTTGTAAAATAAATAAATGAAAGTGCGAGGAGCAGCTTGGGCATTGGTAAAAAAACAAACAAAAAAAACCCAACAAACAACAGAATAGCTTTGTTGCTCTTGTGATTTTTTTTTTAGCCTTTGAGACTTGAAATATAAACTTGACCTTAGAATTTGCACTTGTGTGTGAGGTGCCGTGTGCAGGATGAGAAGGTGGTCCTGGAAGTAAGCTCTCAGCTCTGTGGGCTTCCTTGTCCAGGTGTTGGGGGCACCCAGAGTGCCCCAGCCAGTCTCTTTAACTGTCTGTTGCTTCTCCCACCTTTCTCAGTACCCTCATTCTGCTTCTATGCCTTTTTGAGATCAAGCCTCTGCAGAGCTCCAGTGTCAATAGTTACGCCTATTGTGAAGCCGTCGCTTCTTTGCTTCTGAGCACCTGGAATTCCATTTTTTCTATAGGTTTGACTCACAGTGTAGTGCCCACCTGGCATCTGGTGCTGCATGAGTATCCATGTGAGCCTCTTGCTATGTCTCTATCCCAAGGCCTCAGCTGATGCAGAATCAACAGGCATGCCAAGCTGGGGTGACAACAGGAGGCTTTGCTTCTCCTTAGGACCGTCCCCCACCACCACAAGGTGCTATTCCTGCTGTAATACTGAGCACCCTGTATGCTTCTGGTCCTGGTTACCCCAGTAGCTGCCTCTCTTTCTGGGCCACATCTCTGAGCAGCCTCCTTTAAGGAGGCCTGGAATTCAATGCCTTAGGTGGCCAAATATTTTAGGCTGGGTGGCCAAGGGGAGCAAAGAGAACAAATTTTTGCCTTCTGTTCCTTCATGGGTGCGTGGGATCAGACTGGATGAAAGATCCATCCCTTCCACTGTTTTGACTAGAGTGTTGAGATATCAAGCCAGTGGCTAAACAGAGAAAGGGGGAGGGATTACTCCTGAACACTACAAAGGCTGCCCAGGTTGGATTGAATTGATTCTTGCTTGATGTGCCAGTTGGGCATTCCCTTCTACCTAGGATCAATGCCACAGGACCCTTGGGGTCCAGAGAAGCAATGTTGGTGGTGGGGATGAGACCTCCCAGGCAGGATGGGCAGCTTGGGAAATACTTTTTCTCCTTGCCTGGGCCAATAGTTATATGCAAAGCTGTTGGAGGCTTTTTCTGGAGCCGGGACCTGGCAGGGCGGGCCATTTGGCGGTAGGATGTGGGGAGAGCTACCTCTGTTGTAGCAAAAAAAAGGGGCTTTGGAAATAGCATCCAGGGGTAGTTGTGTTTTATTTATTAATCTGGTATCTGTGCCAGGATAAGTATTGGGTTACCCTCTTCTCCCAAAAGCTTGGACATCAAGTGCATGTGCCAAGTCTGTGGAGGGCACCCAAGGCATTCTGTAGCCACTCTGTCTGGCCCTCTGCAAATGGGGAGGTGCTCTTATCTTTTAATCTCTTCAATTTTTAAGGACTTGCTTTCTCCCTGGGCTGATGCAGGACCCAAAATGGTATTCCACAGCCATTCTACTCTCTTCAGGCTCTGAGCTTCAGGCTGCTGCAGAGGGACAGGGAGGTTGGGGACACCTTATTGGAGCACCCAAGGCTCGTGGAGAAGCACTAAGAGGGGCAGGGTTCATCTCCCTTTTGAAAATGAATCTTCAAAACTTTGTGCAAATAAAGTGAATCTGTTGAGTCTAATGACAGTCCAATGGCTGAACAGCAATAAGAAAATGCTGGAGGACATTTTTTGTGTACGTGGTATTGTTGCACTTAGCAGAGGTATGGTGGACAGAGGGTTCAGAGCACTCCTGGGGTTTAGTTTCAGTTCAGTTTCTAAACTTTCACACCTCCCTGAGCCCAGTGAGGGCAGAGCTGTCCTTGGGGCCCCACACCCAGAGTCCTTGTTTGCTTTTGGTTTTCTCTTTGACCTGTGTTAGTGTCCTGCTTCTGACTGTATGCTGGATGGTCCATTTGTGAAACTGCCCAAGCGGTTGTAACGGACATTTATTTCTGAAACAAGCAGCCGCATGATATTGTGTTTTATAAAGATAACAATGGCTTATGTTTTAAAAGTGCAGCATCATTTTTCTTCTTTTTTTGGCTGAGGGGGGAGTCGGGGTGCGGGTGGGGGGCATAGATCTGAACAAAGCTGCCAAGAGCAATTACATTGATTTTAGGCCAAAACAATAAAGAGAATACTATAAGAGTAGAACACCATTGCTTTTTAAGGGGAAAAAAGAATTAAGAATTAAACAACCTCTAGATCATTGTAGCTATTTGTGGCTTCCTTGCTTATGACTGGTGCTTATGTCTTTGCTCCTGAGGGTGAGGGGCTCTCATTCCCCAGGGAAGCTCTGAGGGTCTTTATTTTGAAGTAGAAGGTCAAAGGTTGGAGAAGCATTTTATTGGTTTCTGCCTTTTCTCAAAGAGGAAGAGAGCTGCAGCTCCATACAAACAAAGGAACCCACAAAGGAATCTTTACTTGTCCCCAGAGGCCCTACGTCTCTGTCCCTCTTTATCTTATTGAAATATCTCCTGGAGGGCTAGAGGCTGGTATTTCACATTAATAGCCAACCCACTGAGGATACTTCAGAATTCATTTGATGGTACTTCTGCCATAGGATGAGTATGAAGGCCTTCCAAAACTTCTGGGGCCCTGGAAGTAGATCTTGATTCTGTCATTGTCTTAGAGCCCTAATCAGCAGCCTCACTACTGTACTGGCTTCTGTCCAAACTAAGGCAACCACAAGCCTTGTCTTCAATTCAGTAAACCTTTAGTAAGTGCTTACTTTGTGCAAAGGTCAGGTGCCATAAAGGGGAAACGACAGCTAGAGGTTATTTCATATACTTAGTTTAGTGTCAGAATACCTGGGTTCAAGATCTGACTTTGCAGCCTAAGTTAATTCATCTGTGAAAGGGGGAATAATAATATTCCCAGGGCTCTAATGTGAGGATCAGATGAGATCACGTATGTGAAAGCACTTTGTAACTGTAAGAAGCTACATAAATGCAAGCTATTATTAGGGTAGAATATGTCATAAGGGTGGCACAATACTTTAGAAAAAGCCTCGAAGAGCAAATATCATTTAAACTAGGTCTTAAAGGATGGGTAGAATTTCAACCATTAGAGATCTTGGGAGGTTCGGGCTGTGTGTGAGATCATTCAAGGTAGAAGCACTTCAGATCTAAGTAAGAGCCTGCTATTCCAATCAAAGAAGGCATGGAGACAGACTATTGTATCCACATTGAATCAGAACAGAGATACATGTCTGTTGGCCTGGCTCACTGGCTGAGCCTAATATTCCTGGGGCTCTGCAGGGTGCTTCCCTGGGATGAGCTGGCCCTAGATCCCACTTGGATCCTCAAAGTGGTCTCTTACAAATGGACAGGACTGTATCATCCTGAGCTACACCTGGGCTCATCCTCAGCATTGGAGACTTGCCTGTGCCGAGGAAGGTTTCAAACAATTTGACGCTAGCTTACTGTTGCTGACCTTTTCTCCTAACTAATACCCAGGAATTAGATTGTATCTTTTCCTATTTTTCTCCGCATTCCAACTCCTCCCTTGGGGGCAAGTGTCTATATAGCTCAGAAGAGCATAGGACTGCCTCTCAGGCCTTCTCTAATATGTCCTTTCATTTAGAATGTCAGAACCACCTCTAAATAAGGCCAAGGCCTACATTTCCAAAGTGTTTTCTTAGTCTCTTGCCACCCCTTACAGCCCCCCCCCCCCCCCCCCCCCCCGATACTTCAGAGATAGAAGTAAAAAACCAGCTTTCCTTTCTGCTTTCCTGTCCTCTTTATGGAGGGACTAGGGCTGGGCCTGCTGGGGCAGCTGCAGCTTGGTTTGGGAGAGACTTTGGTCCTATTGGCGGAGTGGAAAATGCACTGGAGTCAGAAGACCTGGGTTTCAGATCCATCCTTAGCACTTCCTGGGTAGGCAAGGGCTTAACCTTTCTGAGCCTCAGTTTCTTCCCCTGTAAAATGGAGATATTAACTACTTGCACTACCTACCTCACAGGGCTGTTGTGAGGAAAGCACTCAAAAATGTGAGTGATTATTATGTGACAGCACCACTTTCTTTCCTAAGGTAAAACCACTTCCTTAACTATCAGGTAAGGATAGACTGCCAGCATCCTTTATCATGTCCTTTCCCCAAATAAAATAAATAAAAATGGTCCAACAGTTGACTAGATCACATGGCTACTGTAAATTGTTCACCAAATAGTGCTTAACTCTATAAAGTCTTATTGAACATCATTCTCTTCCAGGAAAGCCAGTATCTGACCCTCTCTGGCTGAGCTGACTGGCCTGGCCCTTGGCATAATGCGGTGGTCATCTCAGTGAGATAGCTGAAGCAGGATATAAGGAATTAGAGCCTCCAGATTGGGAGGAGAGGGATCAAATGCCCAGGCCCAGCCTTCCAATAAGAGTTAGGTGTTGGGATTTTTCCAGATGTCTTGAACACAAGTGCTGCAACTGCCTATGGCCATATACCTGGCCAGATTCCACTGGGAAAAACAAACAAACAAAAAAAAAACAACCTTTTAGTATTAACAGCCAAATTCTAGTTTCTTTTCGGTGAGAAAGGAGGGATGGATGAGGGGTGGCTGGCTGTGGTTGAAACTGTAGAGCAAGTTGGAACCTGGAATGAATTTTTTCCAACTGAAATGGAAACCTGAAAAATAAGTTGTAATTCAAATACTAGCAGCAGACTTATTCTGTTATCCCAAGGGACACAAAGTGTCTAGGTGAGGAATGGGGAGATGACCTGGATGATTTGCTGCTATATTTGGACTTAGAAGCAACTGAAGTTGTATGAGCCTCTGCATTAGGCAGTTGGCTGCTCCCCTGAGAACAGACATCTTGGTAGTGAAGGGAGCTGGGGCTGGCCAAGTGTGTGTTCAGTTCCAGACCAAGGCTGTATTCCACCTGGGCCCAAAGCCAAAGATCCAGGGCTCAGGCTTGTCTCAGCCACTCCGTGTTCTTTCTCTGCATAGGTTGTGCTGCCTCTCTGCCCATCCTGGGCTGGGGACATGTATCCAGCATTCCTGTGAACAAATTATCCTGTCTCCCATATCTTTGCAGGTGTGTGGGGGGACAGAGGGGGAGGGGATTCCAGCAGTTCCCAATGAAATGGTGATGGAAGCCAGTGCAGAGGCAAAGTTGAGGATGAAATGGGGGCCCTGTGGGGCTATAGGGCCAGTACATTAGAAAGCATGTCCAAGAAGTTGATGGCATTTAGGTAAGTTGTGATGGGAGGAGATGTAGGTACAGAGCCAGAAGAACCTAGGTTTCTTGCTCTTAGATCAGGCCAACTCTGGCACACACACTAATCTGATTATGGGGGGTGGTACAGCAACTTTACCAGTCCCTTCTCTTGGCTGCCCTAGCAGCAAACCTGGCATATATATGTTTCTCTGAGCTGAGAAAGGATGATTGGTATGGAGGGTGGGCCAAGCCCAGCTAGAGCCCTCCTTCAAAGCCGCCACTTCTGGAAGGAGAGGTTGGAAAAAATCGAGGCTTGCTGGGTCTGACTGAAGAGCCCTTTGGTTAACATACTACAACTGCCTTGTCTGAGGCCTGCAGCCAAGCCAAGGCACTGCTTCCCCTCTCCGCCCTAGCCCCTCCTTTTCCTTGGATGTTCCCTTTCCACAGTCTGCTGTGGTTTACACTCAAGGAACATTATGTCCTGCTCTCCCTAGTATGCTTCTCCAGGGGCTTACCCTGCCAGCAGTGCTACAGAGGGATGAGGTATGGGGCAGAAGTGAACAGCAGCCCTTGGGGTCTACCTTGGCTTCCTGATCAGCCCCTCTCTCCCCAGTAGAAATATCCTATATTTTATAAGATGTCAGGGATATAGGATTAGGGTAGAGGACCCCAGCCAGATCTTGGAGAAATACTGTTGGAAGTTTTGTTGTTTTTTTTAACCTGCTACAGGAAAGAATCTTAGGAATTCTCTCCTGTATCTCCAGGTCCTAGTATGGTGAGTAGCACATATTAGGTGCTTACTAAATGCTTTTTCATTCTTTCAAGGCAAGCATCAGCAGTTGGACCCAGGGGAAGAGGAATGAGTCTACTCCAGATCCAGTCCCAGCCCCCATATAGTGATTGAAAGATCCCATGTTCAGTCATCTCAGGGCCAGAGCTTGACTCTTGGGGGATTGGAGGGGGGTGCTGTGTGTGTATGATGAAAAGACACTTTTGATATGTGTCTATATAAAACTGATAGCTGCAGCTATCTGGTTATCCCCTCCTCATCTCTCCTGGGCACAATGAGCATCTTGTTAGAAGCTGAGATGGTTTAGTTTTCATAGGGCACTCAGCCTACTCTCTATTCTACCAGGACTTCTATTTTCTGTAGTGTTTCTCTTGGGTTAACATATGCCAATGGAAAGGAGGAAAGAGCTGTTATAAGCAGGTGGCTGCTGCTGTCAGGCTGGGAATAAGGTTGGTATGATGTAGCTTATTTCTTCAGTCACAATCACAAAGTTGGAAGGAATTTCAGAGTTTAATCCATACTTGATTTGGGTTACTTCTTACAGCCCCCATCAAATGGTTATCCAGGTTTCACTTAAAGCTCTCAAGAGAGGATGAACCTATTACCCAACCTGAGTCATTGAATTTCAGTTGTGGATAGATATTATTGTTGGGAAATTTTTCCTTATGTCCAGTCAAAATCTGCCTCTACAAATTAGTTCTAGTTCTGTCTCCTGGTACCAAGCAAAAGAAAATTAATTTTTTTTCCACCTGCCCTCCCCTCTAAGTTTCTTTCTGGTAGTTTAGCAACCCTCCCCAGTCTCAAAGTTTAGTGATGGGGAAGCAGATACTTGTGTTTTTAAGGTACAGTCAGTTTAGAAGGAGATTGACCAAATAGCCACCTCCAGCTTTGCTTTCCGTAAAAAAAAAAAAAAAAAAAAGCCTTCAAAAAATACCGATTCCCTCCACTTCCTCATTTCTATCGAAGAGAACTAAACATCTCAGAAAATCAGTTAGCAATTCAATTTTAAGAAGTCCTTGAAGTCTATTCTCTATCTGAAGTGTGAGTCCCTCTACTTGCTTGGATACTTCAATACCATTAGAATGTAAGCTCATTGAGGCCAGGGACTACTTTTCTTTTTGTTGTTGTAACTCCAGGACCTAGCTCATAGTAGGTACATAATAAATGATTGTTGGATTAGATACTAAAGAAAATTTATTATTTCATTGCTATGGACTTTCTTTCTACCTATGCATAATTTAATTCCTCCATAGTAGTGGTCTGTTTCATGAACTGGGTTTATCAACAAATTCATCACCTGATGGTCAACCTTACAATGAATAAATGATGAACTTCAACTTTAGCTAGACTGGTTCCTGTATGACAAACAAGTGTCACTAGGCCTGTCCTTGAAATTTTTCTAGCTTTGCAGAATCTCCCAAGAGCTCCTGTCCTGCTGCAGGAGCCTTTGAAAACTAGGGGCACCTTTATACCACAATGAGGCATCAAAGGTCTTCCTGCCTCTGTTTTGAAGACCTCACTGGTGACCTTCCAAAGAAGTCCATTTCTTTTTTGAATAGCTCTAATTGTTAGCTATAGTACTTCCTTTATCTTGAGCTGACTACTGCCTCCCTGTAACTTTCACTTCAGTCCAGATAGAATAATCCTTCTTTCTCATGACCTTCATGAATTTGAAGACAGTGATCTCCAGCCTAAACACCAAATAGTGTTAGTGCCATAATCCTTTAGTCTAAAGAGGCTGAATTAAATAGGTTGTCTGTTTGACAGAAACTCCCTATGCCTGGAATCCAGGGTTCCAGTTCTAGGAGACAGCTGGTATCCAGTAGTCACAACCACTCTCCCTTTTACTAAGACTCAGAGGCATTACTAGGAAAATGGGGAATCATCTAGGAAAAGAGATTCAAAGCCATCAGCAGTGTACTATAGTGGGAGTCTAACAACTGGGAAAAGGTGACTAAAGACAGCTTGGAGATAAGTCTTCACTCCGGTAGAATTCCAGTCGGTTGCAGGTGCTTCATTTCCCAACTCTCATTTCCCAGAAGACCAGCCTTGCCAAGGGAGGAGTGTGTTTTTGAACTTCCCTCAGCTACTTATTGCTCAATCCAAGATTTTTACTTAAAAATTGCTATGTGGGGATGAGATGGAGAGCCAAGGATGCTGGGGTAAAAGGCCGATAACGATCCTTTAACTTCTCTTCATTCCAAGAATGGGTTTTAAGGCAGCAGTTCTCATTCTTGGAAATGCTTCCCCCCCCCCCCTTTTTTAGGAACGTTTGAGGGAGCTGCTGCTGTATCCCTTCCTCCTAAGACTAGGCAACTGAGAGGATCAGAAGAGTTGACGGTGCTGCTGGGGAGGGGGCCTTAGTTTTCCCATTTGTAAAATGATTCGATGATTCCTAAGGTCCCTTTTAGCGTTGACAGCAATGCAACAAGCATTTATTATGCGCCTATTATGTACCAGGCGCTGGGGAGTCAAGGAGGAAAAGAAAAGCCCCTTGTACTCAAATAGCTTAGGGTACAATTACTGAATGCATATGATGACCAGGCCTGAGAAGGTCTAGGAATTGGCACCGTGCCTAGCACATAATAAGCGCTCAATAATGCTCGTTGACTGATCACCCGTATGGGGACGGAGCTGATGTCTTTCTCTGCCTAGAGATGACTGAGAGTAGAAACTGTCATGGCGGCCCTGTTGGGAAGCTCAGGGCTGAGAAAAGCTGCTGAGTGGACAGCGTCCTGAGCAGCCCAGACAGCGCGCGGGCGGTAGGCGGGCGACCGTTAAACGGCCAGTCAGTAGCAGTTGGTGGAATGTTCACGCTACTCAACGCCGAAATGTAATTGTAAAAACAGTCGGGGTGGGGGGGAAGGTCAAAACGTCCAATCAGAGAAGCGGAAAAGGTGACAGACCTGGCCACCAGCCAATCCTGAAGCCGTGTTGGGGGGGAGGGTTGCTGTCTGAAAAAGATGTCTCCCCACCCCCACTCCCCCCCCGCCTCGTCAGTCAGCGTGAAGCAATAGGAGGCACTTGGAGAGTTCTGCCCCTTAGGAAGACCACGCCCCCAGAACTTTCTTTTTCGCGATTGGCCCCAACCCCGGCATACCTGAGGCCTCTGGGACATGCCCCAAGCCGTCAGGTCTCCTCAGGCCTGGAGGCGAGGACACACCCCCCCGCGTGCGTCCTTCTATTATCATCTGCTCCGCCCCTACCCACACACCCATTCCCCACTCCCTTCACTTTCATCCCCGCCCTACTCCGGCACGAGGAGATCTGGCTTTCCCGGAGCTTCGTGCCCAGCCTCCTTTTGCCCTCCCAGTCGCGGCGCTTTAGAGCGCGCGCCGGAATAAAGTATTCATTCAGGGTAAAGGGCGGCTAGGCAACGGAGGCGGTGGGCTAGGACTGGCTGCGGAAGTGACGTCGGAGGGCTTCCGGGGGGGGGCGCCGGCGGGGAAGTCGGCGGCAGTGGCGGTTGAACGAGTCAGAGCGCCTGCGGCTGTAAGCGACGGTAGTTCGGGACCGCGTCTCGCTGCTCTCCCGTCCCCTCTCCCTCGCAGCTCAGCTCGTGTGTGTGCGGCCGGCGCGCCTGCCTTTCCTCCGCGGCGGACCCCGGCCCGCGTTGTCGGAGCGGCAGAGCTGAGGAGTGCAGAGCCCGGCAGGCAGTTTGCCAGTTCGGGGAAGGGGCCTCAGAGGAGGAGCCGCCGCAGCCCCGGGAGCCTGGCGCGGGGAGCGAGCCGCCACCCACCTCATTTCGTCTCCTCCCTCGCCGGACCGGGCCCAACTCTCTCCTAGAGCAGCTCTGCCCAGCTCCATGAATGGAAATCGGCCCTGCAGGTGAGTGGGAGCCCCCTGCGGTGCGTCGCTCAGCTCCCCCGCCCCGCGCACTCCCCGGGAGAGGTCTGTGGGAGCCCTCCCTTCACCGTGAGCTCTCCGCCCCTCCCGGGAGTCTCCACGGGGTCCCCTGGGCTGTGTTTGTGTCACGCTGCTAGCGGTGGACGCTGCCCATCTCTGTCACTCCTGGGTGAGGTGTGTGGGGAAGAGCCTCGTGGGCCAGCTGTCCACCCTCTGCCCCCTTCTCCGTCCCACCCCGTGGAGTTGTCGAGAGAGTGTGTGCGTGTGAGCGCGCGCCTGCGTGTCTGTGTGCGTGTGCTGACATCGCTGTGTGTCCGGAACATGTCATCTTTAGGAGATGCTTTACCATTCCTTACTTTGTCTTTTGAAGGGGAATAGTTCACTAGACAAGGCTGTGTATGTGTGTGTGTCCCAGAGTTGTTTTTAGACTTCCTTGACCACCTCACCGAATTGTCAGGATTTACGAGAGTACGAATGTGTTGGAGTAGCTTTGAAAAAGTGTATAATCTGCTATGGAAATAACGAGGTGATACTTGTTGCTACTATTCTCCTCTTAGTCCTTACCATTGTAAAGTGCTTTAACGTTAACCCTTTAAATAAATCAACCTAGGTCATTGTGTGAATGCCCTGGTGGCCTGGCACAGATGGGGATCCCTTGGGAATATAGAAAGAGATGTCAAGACTGGATAATCTCATTGAGGACTTGGACCATCTTTCTTTTTGTTTATATTTGTATTCCCAGCGTTTAGCATAGTACCTGACACGTAGTAATTGCTTACTTTGTGTGAGTGTGAGGGGAAGGGTCTTTTATGCCTGTGGAAACTGGTCTAAAAAAGTAGTGTCAGTGATGATTTGTTATCAAATTGTTTTAAATGCAAATATAACGTTTCTGGGGATTTTGCTTTGGGGAAAGTTGAAATCTAAGCAATAGTTTATTTTATCCACATTTATTCATCAAAAAGCCCTTTGTGTGGGACATTAAGACATATGACTAACTTAATTTGTTTCTAAAATGATCATATTTGGCAAATCTAACTTTAAAATCATAGTTTATTCAAACATTTAGAAATTAATTTGATTTAGATTTAAATAATCATTATCATAAATGGAGCTACAAATCGCTGAGCATTGAACTTAGTCTTTGCCTTGAACAAGAAGAAGCCAACATTATAGTAAAACCAAATTGCTACATTTTTCTGGTCATTGTGCCCACCACATCATCCAGCAAATACAGAAAACATTCTTTTTCAGAAAAGATTATGAGGGGGGAAAAAGCCCTCCATCTCCAAATTCATTGACAACCATTTTTGCTCTGAAGATGCCACTCTCTTATTTACAACATTCTGTAAACGGGTTTTGTTTACCTGGATTTGTGCAAGCTACACCGTCTTTTACAAGAATTTTAGCACAGAACTTGAAAATCAGGAGGGTCTTGGGTTTTCTATCTGAGACTATCTGGACTATGAAAATTCAGTAAGCATTTTATTAAGTTTGAAGTGATATACCAAGTACTTGTTTGAGGATACTAAGACAAAAAATTCTTTTCCCTCAAACATCTTGCCATATCATTTTAAGGTTTGCAGAGCCTTTCACACACATTATCTCATTTGATCTTCACAACAACCTTAGGAAGTAAGTGCTATAATTGTCCTTATTTTACAAATGAAGAAACTAAGGCTCAAAATCAACACCTACAGTGAGCAAGGGATTATGCTGGAATAAGAAAATTTAAAGGATTATGCTACTAAATAGGGACAGTATCTGCAGTACCTGCAGTACCCATTGTTCTGAAATATAAATAAAATATGTAAAATGCTTTGCAAATTTTAAAGCTCTACATAAATGTCAGTTATCATATCTTGTATATTAAATTTTCTTGTCATGGTTTTTAAGTAAGCCCAGTAACAATGTATGAGAACCTTACCTTTAATGTTTTATGTCATTCTAAAACAAATTTTCTCACTTATGCTTTAGGTAAAAGAAAATAAAGAAAAGGTTTTTTTTTTTCCTGAAATTTTCTCTGCATACCCCTTTTCCTTTTTTGATTCTTTACTTATCTAGGGTCTTTCACTTTTGCATCAAGTATAATCTGCCTTTTTAAATGAATTCCTTAAAATTCTTTCTCCTAATTTAGCCTTTCTGCCCAGAAGGTCAGTTCAGTGCAAGTTATACTGTGTTCTTGCCATTTGAATAGTTTTACTGCTTTTATTTTATACTAATGCTGAAATACATTCTCATATAAGTGAAAGCAGAGGTAGTTAATTTGTGCTTTAGTCCATATGCTTGAGTATCTTGAAACAGAGAATCACTATATGCTTGGTTATAGCAGGTACATAAATTTATTATAGCCAGGTAACTATAAATAACAATATTGTTGTTTTAAAATAATCATCTTTGAATCATCTTTGGTTGTTATTAACGAAACAAAATCTTGTACTATTCCTTAAGTTTTTGTTGATGGGGAATATGACAACTCAATAGCAAGCATTTATATAGCACTTTAAGGTTTGCTTAGATGAAAAAGGAATACTGAACCTCGTAAAGGGTTGTGAACAAGAACTTGAGATATGTAGTAAAGAATATATTGTATTAGAATATTTAGATGTTAGAATCCCAGATTTTCAGAGTTGGAACCAGGACCCATCTAGTCCAGTAGTGTCATACTCAAATAGAAATGGGGCCACTACATTGTACAGAAGGATCCCTATGGGCTGTGTATTGACTTAGAAAATCACATATTAACACTATTTATATTCTATTGTATTTTTTTATTTTGCTGAATATTTCCCAATTATATTTTAATCTAGTTCTGGCTGCATTTGGAAGTGTTATGGTCCACCTGCAGGTCCAGTGTTTGAAGTCTCTGTTCTAGTCTAATTCCAACCTGTGTCTGAACTAGAATCCTAGCTACAAGTTGTCACCAAAGTGTTATAGTAACCTATTTGGTCACTTTCCTACTTTAGAAGTATAATTTGAGCCCCCTAGTTATGTGCTAATGTTATTTTTCTGAATTTCTGAAATGCTCCGAAATAAGTCTCTTAGGACATAAGGTAATTGTTTTAATTAGTAGTTAGAAAACAAACTCCAATTATAGAATTGTTTTGTATTATATAGCTCTGGAAAGAAAAAAAAACCTGTATAATTTCATTTGAATTGTTTTGTGAATCATTTCCACAAACTTTAAGCCTCTTGTTTCGGATGAAATATTTTAATTCGTATTTAAGAGTATTTATGGTCTTCCCTGTTTATCACAATTAATTGATAGAAGTGAGCACACTTTACAAATTTAACTTAAACTATGGTTTAAGGCACTCCATAGAGTTACTGTAGTTTCACCTCAAAATTAAAAAATCTATGAGTGCCTTTTCTCCTTCACTCTCCTCCTCTCTAAAAAATAGCAAGGTAACCTTTTAAAAGCAAAGGTGTTAATTGGCTTTGACCATCATCATTACGATGGTGTGTAAACAAAGCAAAACAGTCACCACAATGAGGAGTATGAAGGACATCAAAAACTGTTAGCCAGAAAATATTGAACAAATAATCCCTTCTTTACTAAGCAAGGAGACACAGTAGCCAATGGAAATGCTAGTTTTAATTAGAACTCTATAAAGCATTTCAAGAATGATAAGAAATTATGAGCAGCATCGCTTTGCATAACAGTGAAAAGAGATTGAGTAGAAAATGACTGCAGACAGGTTGGCATTGGAGCTGGCTGAGTCAGGGCATGTGCAAAGAATTTGTATATGAAGTAAATCAGTCAATAAATCAGTGGTCATTTGTTAACACCTGTTAATGTGCCTGGCAGTGTGTGAAGCACTGAGAATACAAATGTGAAAGTGAAACAGTTCCTGCTCTCTAATTGGTGAGACATCATATATACACTTAAAGATAGATAATAGATAGGAAAGAAGGGAGGCAGGAAGAGAAGGAGGAAGGAAAAAGAGAAGGAAGGAAAGGAGGGAGGAATGACTGAAGGAAAAGTGGAAAGACCCAGTGAAGATTTTTGAGAGGGGGTGGTGGTGACATGGTCAGACCTGTGCTTCAGGAAACCAGTTTAGCAGCTGTGTAAGAAGATGGATTGAGGGGCAGCTAGGTGGCGCAGTGGATAGGGCACCGGCCCAGGATTCAGGAGGAAAGAAAAAAAGAATTAATGACGGCAGCAAAATATATGACTTTATTTCCACTCATAAAGTTACCATTTTAGTTCTGGCTCTCATTATCTCTCACCTGGACTATTGCAATAGCCTTCTAATTGGTCCCCTTGGCTCAACTCCTTCTGCTTCAATCCATCTTCTTCTTCTTTTTTTTTTTTTTGGTGAGGCAATTGGGGTTAAGTGACTGGCCCAGAGTCACACAGCTAGTTCATGTGTTTGAGGCTGGATTTGAGCTCAGGTCCTCCTGACTCCAGGGTTGGGCTCTATCCACTGTGCCACCTAGCTGCCCCCATCATTTATCCTTACTGAGTTTAGCCCCACCATCCCATCAACTTAGATGGCTCTCTCAAACTTACCCTCAAATCAGTGTTGTTTATTTTTATCATTGAAGAAATGTAGGCTTCTTAAAAGAATGGACCTCAACCACAGATTGCTCAGAGAAAAGCCAACGAAGGCATCAGGCAAAGATAAAAGCGTATTTGTATGTAGTCTTGCAAAAGATAAGATTATATAGCTTAACCGAAGAATTTTGTCCGCATGATTTGTATTCCAGTTTTTTAAAATCTTAATTTTATAAGCAGTACTATAGATGTAAGTTTTCTGCCCCTAAACTTAGCATATTTTGCCATGTATTGGCTTAGATAACTGAAATACTCTTATAGTCTTCCATATAGCTTTTGGAAAGCTGTAATAATAATTTAATAATTCTTGGAAGATTTTGAGGATTTTTACCTAAAAACAGTGGTTTATTAATTTTCATTAAACCTAAGTATATTTTTTTGATTTTTCTACTTCTCAAACTCTCATTGCATCTCGAAATGGATGCAACCTGATGCAAATGACATTCTAAGAGTCATAGCATTCACTTAAAAGCTGAAACACAAACTTCATGTTGATCTTGGCTGCACCAAGGGATAGGCACCTTAGAAATTCCTGTCAGAGAAGTCAAAGGCAATAAGTGAAGCATTCTAGTCTTTACAAAGCTGGTAAATCAATGGATACCCCAGTTTAAGTTAAATTCAGACAGTTTTCTTGTCTAGACCAAATATAAAGTTATTTAATAATAACTAACATTTATATAGTGCTTATTATATGCCAGGCACTGTGCTAAGTGCTTTACAATCATCTTATTTGATCTTCACAATAGTCATGGGTGATAGGTGCTGTTATTATTCCCATTTTACAGATGAGGAAACTGAGGCAAGGTTTAAGTTACTTTCCCAGGGTCACACACCTAGTAAGTGTTTGAGGCAGGATTTGAACTTGGGTCTTCCTGACTCCAGGCCCAGCTCTTTATCCGTTCTGCCACCTTGCTATTTGTTTGGCATTTAAAACTCTTTACAAACAGGCCTCTTGCTACCTTTTATCTCCTCACATTTTTACTTTCCTCCATACTCTCTGATCCAACCATATTAAACTGTTTGTATGACGTTCCATCTTTCATCTTTTGCCTTTACGTTGGTTGTCTGAGGTGCCTGCAATATGCTGTCTCTATCTCTTAGAATTTCTGACTTCTTCAAGACTCAGCTCAAAGCCCCCCGATTCTGGGGAGGCCTTCCCTGAGGTTCTTCTTTCTCCCTTTCTACTTAAGTCCTAGAATCTTTCTCTCTATGGTTACCTTTTTACTCCATATATATTTAATTATTCACCTGTCCCTTTCTACTAGAATATAAGTTCCCTGAGGGTGGGGACTATTTTTGCTCTTCTGGATATCCTTAGTGCTTAGTACAATACTTGTCATGTAGTAATTGTTTAATTAATAAACATTGAAATATAATACAGTTCCAAGTATACAACACAGCATACACATTCCATGTAATGCCCATTTTAGGATATTTCTTGGTATGCTTATTATAATTTAAGAAGAAAAGGATATTCATGTCTGTATTTGGGAAGTTATGGGTTTCATATTTCTCTGATGCTCAATGTAACATACTTTATATTAATTGCCCAGTTTCAATTTGTTAGTATTTGTAGTAGGTTTGACTAGTTATAAGATATTAAAGAATTGTGGAAGATTTATATAACAAGGTTTTAAGTTAGTAGCTCTACTTAACTGTTTGCTATTGATAGAGTAACTTGAGGAAAATAATTTTCTTGAAACAGAATTCAAAGAATTGCAAATGTTATGAAGAAATGACTGAAAATGAATGAAAAGATGATGATACTTTTTAAAAGCCTTTTTTTTTTTTTTAAAGGGGGTGAGGATATCTTCATTAATGTAGAATTGACTTACATTTTCCAAAGGAAGTGATGAGTTGTTCTGGCTGGGCCTCTGAGTCTAAGCAAAGGTCTGGGGCCCTGTAAAAGGGAATTTTTCCTAGAAGGGTTCTTTCTGTTGGACACAGACCAGTATTCTATGACATAAAAAAAGCTTCAGTTTAGAGTAGAATATCTGCTTAGACAAATTATTTGGAGCTTCTGAACCATAGTTAATTGATATTTTATTTAATAACAAATTATCTTGTCTCACACTGTATCTATTTAAAGGATTCTGGTTCTACTTAAAGGGTGGATTAGACTAAATATTTCATTAATCTAGCCCCAAATACTTTGTTTTGTAATACTAAAAGCTGAGAACAGAAAAGTATGCTGTTTTTACCTTGTTGGCAAGTAATTATATGCTTGGAGAACTGACAGTTTTTGTTTGAGGGGAAGTTAAAATAAAAGGATAATTTTATTTCAGATCAATACGCTTTCCCTACTTGTTTAGAAGATTAGAAAAAGTTGCTGTGATGCCTCAGGATGCTCCCGAGAATAGCATTTACCAGACATTCTTACTTCTAATTCATTTATCTAGGATACTCAATAGATCCTTATCCTTGGCTTTTAAACAAAACAGACATGAGAAAGTGTGTAGTATGTGCTTCTGGCAAGTGTGGAATTTTTTTGGTCTTCCATTATCTGTATGATAATATTATTAACTTTCTTCAGGGATTTTCTCTTTCTTTCTCTTTCTCTTTCTCTTCCTATCTCTCTTGAAAATGAACAGGGGGAAAGGATTCAACACAACTTTTTCACATAACCCCTCCTTCATCTTAAATCTTCATTTTACATCTGGACTTTTGTAGTTAGTTGTAGTCAGAGAAAGAACTGATGGAGTCTGAATGCAGATCTAAACATAGTATTTTTCACTTTATTTTTTCACTTTTTTTCCTCTGTGTTTTCTTTCACAACATGACTAATATGGAAATATGTTTTGCATGATTGCACATGTGTAACCATATCAAATTGCTTGCCTTCTTGGGGTGGGAGGAGGGGGAAAGGGAAGGATAGAATTTGGAACTAAAAAAAAAACCCCAAGCAAATGTTAAAAATTGTTTCTACATGTAATTGGAAAAAAATTTTTAAAAGTTCCTTTGTCTAGCATTCAAGACCCTCCACAATTTCTTAATACTACCTTTCAGTATTCTAATATTGCTCTCCTTTAAACACATTGTCAAACTTGTCTCCTCTTTGTACTACTTGACCCCTAACCTCCCTGCATTTCACCATTTCACTTTCTTCTCTTGTCTTAAATGTCTTCCTTCCCTCCGCCTGTTTTATTCTTTACTATCCAATAAAGCTCAAGTTAAACATCACCTCCTTCACAAAGACTTTTAATAACAGCCCCTACATATTTTATCTCCTGGAAGACAGGGAATGTTTTGTTGTCATTGTGTCTCCAGAATCTGGCTTAATACTTTGCACGTATTAAGCATTTGTTAACTGGAGTATTATGTATCTTACTCATTTATGTTTTGTTTTATTCCACTACTAGACAATAAGTTCCACAGAAACTGGAATCCTGCCTATCTTATCTAAGTCCTCTTATCTTCCCTAGCACCTGTTTTGTTTGAATGAACTCAGGTAATGCTTAAAATTTCAAGTGTATCATCCCAATACATAAAGATTTAAGAATGACTAAATATAGACTACTGTGAAGCAGTGCAATCTTTCTGGGTATCAATATGGAATCATTCAAGAAAAGTAACACCAAACACACTATTGAGCATACACTCTAAGGAAGTTAAAGACAGAAGCAAAGGTCCAGTAAATACTAAAATCTTAATAGCACCAGTCTGTGGTGTCAAAGAACTGGAAACAAAGTGGGTGCTCCCCAATCAGAGAAATGCCAAAAAAAACCAACCCAGAACTTTGCAGTTTGGGTGTTTTTAAGAATTTTTAATTTTTGGAAATATATAACATCATCAGGAGAAAAAGAAATTCTAGAACTATGAAAAAAATATGAAACACAAGATGTGCCATATAAAAATATATAGGGGAGGTTACCTAAATCCTAAGGCAAACAGCATTATAATTATTGAAAGAAGCAGATAGAAAGAATTGAAGGACAATTTGATATGTGAAAACCAATTGCAGTTCTCTGTTGTCCTTCAATTTCAGAAGCAGCATGTTATGATGCAGAGAAAATTTTCACCACCAAAATTAATTTATGAATGTCTCTAACGTAAGAGTTTTCTCATTCTACAGTTGTAAACCTCCTTTAGTGAAGGGAGGGGAAATGTTTTTTATCACTTGTTCTCTGTGTCAGCGATTGATCATTGCAAATAATCTGTAGCCAGTTGCCTTTTAGGGCTTTCGTTTATGTTATTTATAGTCATTATTCTGATGATACCTATCTCTCATCTCTGTACCTTTGCACTGACAGTCCTTTATGCTTGTACTTCCAAATTGCCTTTATCTCTTAGAATCTCGTTTTCTTCAGAGCTCAAGCAACACCTTCTATATGAAGCATTTTCTGATCCCCTTGCCTGCTAGTGCACCGCCTTCCAAAAAAAAGAATCTTGTATTTATTTTGTATATTTTTAGATACTTTAAGATTTTTAAAATCTCTCCCACCTCCCTTTCCTTAAAAAAAAAAATTAAAAAGAAATAAAACTTATAAGAAATATGCATAGTCAAGCATAACAAATTCCCACATTGGCCATGTAAAAATGTGTATCTGTTCTGCATCTTGAATCTGTCGCCTGTGTCGGTAGGTGGGTGGCATTTTTCATCAATCTTCTGGAATCATGGTGGGTCATTGCATTGCTGAGAGTTCTCAAGTCTTTCAAAGTTATTACGGTGTGGTTGTTGCATGTGTTGTTCCCCTGACTATGCTTGTTTCACTTTGCGTTAGTTCATATATATCTTCCCAAGTTTCTCTGATATCATCCCTTTCATCATTTCTTATGGTGTAGTGTGATGTTCTCTTACATTTGTGTACCATAATTTGTTCAGCCATTCTGTAATTGATGGGTACTCCTTAATTTCCATATTTTTGCCACTACTAGAAGGGCTCCTATGAATATTTTTGTATATATAGAACATTTTCCTCTTTCTTTGATTGCTTTGGGCTGTGGGCCTAGTAGTGTCGAAGGACATGCACAGTTTAGCAACTTTTTGGACATAGTTTAAATTTGCTTTCCAGAATTACTGGACCAATTCACAGCTCTACCAAGTGTGCATTAATGTGCCTGTTTTCCCATAACTCCTTCAATATTTGCTATTTTCCTTTATTGTCAACTTTTCCAGTCTGAAAGATATAGGGTAGAACCTTAGTTAATTTCATTTCTCTAATTTTTAGTGTTTTGGAGCATTTTTTCATATGGCTACTGATAGCTTAGATTTCTTTCTTTGAAAACTGCCTGTTCATATCAGCCTTTGAATTAATTCTTTATATATCTTGGAAATGAAACCTTTTTCAAAGAAACTTTCAAGTTTTATTTTTTTTAACCCACACCTATTTTTAAACTTAATTTAATTTTTTTAATTAATAAAAATCCACTTTCTCTCCCTTTCCTCCTCCCATTGAAAAAGAAAACAAAACCATTGTACCAAATATGCATAATCAAGCAAAACAAATTCCTGCATTGGCCATCTCAAAATAGTTATATAGATATTGATAGATTGCCTCCTCTATCATTCCTGCTCTCTCTTATCTTCAGTTGTTCCCTGTCTACTACTGACTGCTTCCCTACTATCTACAAACATATCCAAGTCCTCCCCAATCTCAGAAACCCTGACTTGGTTCATCCATTCTTGCTAGCTATAGACCCATAGAGGCAGCTAGGTAATGCAGTGGGTAGAACATTGAGCCTAGAGTTAGGAAGACCTGAATTCAAATCTGGCCTCAGACACTAACTGTGTGACCCTGGGCAAATCATTTTACCCTCCTTGCCTCAGTTTCCTCATCTGTAAAGTGGAGAAGAAAATGGCAAACCACTCCAGTTTCTTTGTCAAGAAAATCCCAAATAGGTCATGAAAATGGGTCATGAGGAGTCAGATTTGACTCCTCATGGGCCCATGATTGTACATGTATAATCTATAACAGATTGCGAGGGGGGAAGAAAGGGAAAGAGAGAAAAATTTGGAACTCAGAATTTTATAAAGATGAATGTTGAAGACTTTACATGTAATTGGGGAAAAAATACTATTAAGGGGAAAAAAAAACAATAACATAGGCCCATAACCCTCTCCTCTTTTGTGGCCAGACTCCTTGAGAAAGCCATCTGCAATATGTGCCTCCACTTCCTTTCCTCTCTTTTCTTAACTATCTAAATCAAAGTTCTCAAACTCAACATTAGACAAAAGTCCTGAAAACAGCCAGAATCATATTAAAATATTATTGGGAAATTAAATTCAGTAAACATTTATTAAGTGCCTTTTATGTACCAGGCACTGTACTGAGCTTGGGGGGGATGCAAAAAGAGGCAACAGACAATCTCTGCCCTCATGGAGCTTACAGTCTGATAGGGAAGATAACATGCAAACAAATACATGCAGAATAAGCTATATGCAGGATAAATAGGAAATAATTAATAGAAGGAAGGCATTGGAATTGAGAACAGTTGGGACTTCAAGGAAACCAGCAACATCAGTAGAGTAGAGGAAGGAGAGCATTCCAGGCATGAAGGAGATTCTCTCTGGCGAGAGAATGCCTAGAGCTTAGAGATGGAGTGTCTTGTTCATGGAATAGCCAGAAAGCCAGTGTCACTGGATGGAAGAGTACATCTTGAAGAGTAAGGTGTAAGAAGACTGGAAAGTTAGGAGGGGGCTAGGTTATGAATGGCTTTGAATGCCAAACAGAACATTTTGTATTAGATCCCGGAGGCAATAGGAAGACACTAGCATTTATTGAGTAGGGAAGTGACATGATCACACTTGTATTTTAGGAAAATCACTTTAGTAAAATGACTTAATGGAGAATGGATTGTAGTGAGGAGAGACTTAAGGTAGCCAGACCCCTTAGCAGGCTATTGCAGTAATCAAGGCATGAGGTGATGAAGATCTGCCACCAGAGCAGTGGCAGCATCAGAGGAGAGAAAGGGGCATATTCGAGAGATGTTGCAAAGGTGAAATTGACAGGCCATGGTAACAGTTTGAATATAGGAGGTGAGAAATAGTGAGGAATCCAGGATGACTCCAAGGTTGTGAGCCTGAGGGACTTGTTGCCCTCTACAGTAATAGGAAAGGTAGGAGGGGGGAATGATTTAGGAGGCAAGATAATTAGTTCTGTTTCAGACATAGTGAGTTTAAGATGTCTACTGGATTTCCAGTTCAAAACGTCTGAAAGGCAGTTGTAGGTCAGCAGAAAGATTGGGGCAGGAAAGGTAGATTTGAGTGTCATCAGCATAAAGATGGCAATTAAATCCATGGGCACTGATCTTAATAAATAAAACTACAATGCAGTATAGATAACTTTTAATTTGTTTTTCCAAGTCAATATGCAGCCAGCCGGGATCTGTTTCTTTTTGAGTTTGCTACTGCTCTACAGTCTGGTTTCCAACTTCATCATTCAACTGAAACTACTATCTCCTGGAGATCTCTTTATCTCCAAATCCATTGGCATTTTCTCAATTGTTGATTACCACCTTCTCAAGAAGGGTCAATCTGCTCTTCTCTCTAGATTTTCATGACATTATTCTCTCCTGGTTCTCTCCTATCTACCTGCCTGCCCCTTTTCAGTCTTCTTTGCTGCATTTTTATACAGGTCATGCCTGTTAAACATGAGTGTCCCCCAAGGCTCTCTCTGGACCTTCTTCTCTTCTCCTTCTATATAGTTTCACTTGGTGATCTCATCAACTCCCATGGATTCAACTGTTATTTCTTTTTTTTCAGGCAGTTGGGGTTAAGTGACTTGCCTAGGGTCACACAGCTAGTAAGTGTCAAGTGTTTGGTCTGAGGCCAGATTTGAACTCAGGTCCTCCTGACTTCAGGGTGCTCTATCCACTTCGCCACCTCTCAACTCAACTGTTATTTCTATGTTGATGATTGTCAGATTTGTCCAGTCTTACTTTCTGATGATTTCCAGTCTCCTATCTCCAGATGCCTATTGTACATCTTGAACTGAGTGGTCCTACAAGTATCTTAAACTCAACATGTCCAAAACTGAACTCATTATCTTTTCCCCCAAACCCTCTCTGCCTTACAAACTTTTTTTTTTTGGTGAGGCAATTGGGGTTAAGTGACTTACCCAGAGTCACACAGCTATCAAGTGTCTGAGGCCAGATTTGAGCTCAGGTCCTCCTGATTCCAGGGCCAGTACTCTATCCACTGCACCATCTAGCTGCCCCCAAACTTTCTTATTACTGCCCAGGACACTACCATTTCCCGTTATCCAAGCTTACAACCTAGATGTCATTCTCTACTCCTCATTCTCTCACTCCCTCCTCCCTAATATCCAATCAGTGGTCAAATCTTATCATTTCTGCCTTCATGGCAAATCTCACATAGGTTCTCTTCTCTGTTCTTGACACCGTCAGCACCCTGATACACAGGCCCTTATCACCACATGTCTGCACTATTACAGTAGCTTGCTGTTTGCTTTCCCTGTCTCAATTTTCTCCCCATTCCAGTTCATCCTCCACTTAGCTGTCATATTGATCTTCCTGAAGTACCATGTCACCTCACTGTTCAGTAAACTCCTAGTGGCTCCCCGTTGCCTGCATGATCAAATATAAAATTTTGTTTGGCTTTTTAACTCTTTATAACTTGGCTTCCTCCTACTTTTCCAGTCTTCTTAAATGCCCACCCCTTCCCCTATATACTCTGTAATTAGTGAAACTGGCCTCCTTGTTCTTTCTTGTACATGTCTTGATTCCAGGTATTTTTACTGACTGTTCCCCATGGCAGTCCCCCACAAGAAGGAGAATTTTCTCCTTCCTCATCTCTGCCTCCTGGCTTGTTTTAAGTTTTATCTAAAGTCCCACCTTTTGTAAGAAGTCTTTTCTAATTTTCCTCAATCTTAATGCTTTCCCTCTAGAACTATCCCTAATTAATATTGTCTGTATCTTGTTATACGTAGCTGTTGCATGCTGTCTTTCCCATTAGACTGAGCTTGTTGAGAGTAGGGACTGTCTTTTGCTATTTGTTGTATCATCAGTGCTTAGCACAGTACCTGGCTCATAGTAGATGCTGAATACGTCTTGACTTGACCGAGATTTGTATGGTCTGTTGTAGTGGGTCTCTTTTTTAGGTATAGGTTGGACTGAATGACCATTGGGGTCTCTTCCATCTCCGTAATTCTCTTACTGTGATCCGATTCTTTTTATGTCTATATGTGCCTGTTGGACATAAGTACCTAGTTGTCTCATTGACACTTGAAAATCGTAGTACAGGGGAAAAAATGTTGGGTTTATTATATTATATATATTTGATTTGAACTCAGTTCCTCCTGACTCCAGGGCCTTTGCTCTGGCCAGTGCTTCATCCACTGTGCCACCTAGCTGCCCTGAAAAAAATGTTGGTTTTGAGTCCGAAGAACCTTGCTTTACATTCCAGTTTTGCCACTTAACTATCTGGATGACTCTTACCTGCCCTTGGCAAGTTCCTTAACCTCTCTGGGCCTTTGTTTCTTATCTGTAAAATCTACTGTCCTATGTAACTCCTTACCTTTCTTCTTCAGTCCACCTCTAAACTGTGCAGCTAGGTCACATAGTAGATAGCATGTCAGATTTGGAGTTAGGGAAGATTGAATTCAAATCCTACTTCAGACACTAGCTGACACTGGGAAAGTTATTTTAACTTCTCAGCCTTATCTGCAAAATGGGTTCAGTAATAGCACCTGCTTCACTGGGTTGTTGTGAGGTTTAAGTACAATAATTAATATATGTAAAGTGCTTGGCAAACCTTAAAGCATTACAGAAGTGTTAACTATTATTACTACCTTATTTTTGTTGAGTCCTTCCCATTATTCCATTCACCCACATTTATAACCTAACAATGAATTTTGATTCTTCCTTATCCTTTACTCCAAATTTTCATTCACTTGCCAAGTCTTTACAACATATTTTGCATTGTTTTTTCTCTGTTTATACTGCTACTGTTCTAATTAAGGCTCTCATCACCACTTGGTTAAAGTTATGAAATGGCCTTTATATTGTTCTTTCTACTTCTAATGTATCCCTCTTCAGTTCGTCCTTTGCTTAGCCATGGGAGGAAAAGAAAATCTTCCTTATGCTCATCACTCCCCTGCTCAAACTTTCAGTAGTTTTCTGTTGCCTTTAGGTTAAAGGCATTTAAGCACTTTCACAATTTGGCTCTACTCTACCTTTCTAGCTTTATTTTGCCTTAATCCAAATTATGTACTGGGCAGCTAGGTGACACGTTGGATAGAACTTGGTGTCAAACTCAAAGGGCCACTAAACTGTACATAAGACCCCTGTAGGGCACAAGTGGTAATGCAGAGTGGTATTTGATACCTCTGGGGTAGACTTTGGAACTTGGAGACAGGAAGACCTGAGTTCAAATCCTTCCTTAGACACTTACTAGCTGTGGGACCCCGAGGATGTTGCTTAACCTGTGTCTCTCAGTTTCCTCATCTGTAAAATGGGAATAATAATAATATTAGGACATTTCTCATATAATTGTTATGAGGATCAAATGAGTTATGTATGTAAAGATAGGTAAAGCAAATACCAAATGCACAAAGCATTTACATTTGCAAATCTGGAAGTGCTGTATAAATGCTAACTATTATTAACACCTTGTTTTCTAGCAATATTGAACTACTAGCTATATCCCATGCCTGGAATGTCCTTCCTTCTCAGCTCTGATTTAGCTCAGGTACCACTTCTTCCATGGAGTCCTCTGTAATTTCCTTCATTACTATTATTTTCTCCCTTTTAAAAGTTTCTTGGAATACTTTAATATTTATTTCTCTTGCTCTCTACAAGTTAGTGTGATACGCATATATATATATATACATACATACATATATACATACATACACACACACACACACACACATACACACACGCATATATCTGTGTATGTGTTGTATTCCCCTCCTTGAGGCAAAGGACTATTTGGTTTCTCTTTGTATCTCCAAGAGCTGGTGCACACCGTAGGCCCTCGATACGTTTGCATCGGTTGAATTTCCATCTTGATTTGACTGTTGCTGGAGGAAGATTGAAATCTTTTGGCAAGAAAAGTGAGCAACTCCAGGATGGACTGTTAAGTGCCATCTCCATGGAGATTCTCCCTTTTTTCTTTTCTTCTGTTTTGGCACAACAAATAGGTTTAATCACACTAACCACCAACCTAGTACCTTATCAGAAAATAACTAGGTAAAACAAAGTCAGAGTGATTGCCACTGGTTGTAGATGTGGCCTTACATTTTTAATGGCCTTGCCATTCATTCACTCAATCCTTAAGAATGGCTTGAGGAAATAAGTCAACATTGCATCCTGGAGAGCAATGAAAACATGTTTGGCCTAGACTTAATCTCCCTCTTATAATTATTAGAAGGCATTGAAGTAGGGCAGCTAGGTGGCACAGTGAACAGAGAACCAGCACTGGAGTCAGAAAGAACTGAGTTCAAATGTGGCCTCAGACACTTGACACTTACTAGCTGTGTGACCCTGGGCAAGTCACTTAACCCCAATTGCCTCTCCCCACCCGCCCAAAAGTTACTGAAGTGTGTGTGTGTGTGTGTGTGTGTGTGTGTGTGTGTGTGTGTTTGTGTGTGTGTGTGTATTTGTTGGGGGGCGGGGAGGCAGCATAGTATAGTATCCAAAAGTCCAGCTTTAGAATCAAGAAGACCTGAGTTCCAGGCTTGTTCCGACATATTGGCAATGAAGCCACTGTCAAAAGTCACAGATGTTTCTAAGACTATAAATTGTCCAAGTGGAGGGAGTTTGAAAGTTCTGTATAACAAAACAACTCATCTTCCTCCTCCCCCCAAACTCTCTCTGCTTTCAAATTTCTCTATTACTGTCAAGGGCACCACCATACTCCCAGTCACCTAGATTCACAATCTAGATGTCATCTTCAACTCCTTACTTTCATTCACCCTTCATATCTAATCTGACTATGTCACTGCCCCCATTCAATAAAGTCCAATAAGTGTTCCCTATTACCTCTAGGATAAAAAAAAAAATTACCTTTAGGATCAAATAAAAAATCCTCTGACTTTCAAAGCCATTCATATTTGTACCTGGCCCCCTCCTCCTACCTTTCTAGTCTTCTTACACCTTAAATCTTCTCAATGAACTCTCTAATGCAGTGACACTAGCTTCTGTGCTATTCCTGGAACAAGACACTCTCTAGGCTCTAGGCATTTTTTTTGGTCTAGAATAATCTCCCTCCTCATCTCTACCTTCTGGCTTTCCTGGCTTCCTTCACGTCCCAGATAAAATCTCCTTTTATATGAGAAGCTTTTTTTGTTTACCTTTAATGCTAGTGTCATCTGTTGATCATTTCCAATTTATCCTGTCGATAACTTGTTTGTACATAGCAGTATGTTTCCCCACCATTAGACTGTGAGCTTCTTGAGAGCAGTGACTGTCTTTTGCCCTTTTTTTGGGAGGCAGGAAGGTGGTAGTGGTATTCCCAGTGCCTAGCACAGTACCTGACACATAGTTAGTGCTTAATAAATACTTATTGAGCAAGAGATTTCTAATCTTACCCCTTCCCATCTCCATTCGACTTTCTGACTCCTGAAGTGCATTGCTTAGTAAGCTCTTACCGATCACATGACTCCTTCCTTTGAAATTGACTATTGTAGGGGCAGCTAGGTGACAGCAGTGGATAGAGCTCTGGCCTTGGAGTTAGGAGGATCTGAGTTCAAGTCATGTCTCAGACACTTGACACTTACCAGCTGTGTGACCCTGGGCAAGTCACTTAACCCCCCATTGCCTCACCCCCCCAAAAAAATTCACTATTGTGGGTATCTCAATAGTTTTAGGATGATTATCTCTAAGTAAATGTGACATACAGTTATAGGCAACAATGTCAGTATTGACTTTTTTCATACTAAATACATAGGAACCCTCAACCCAAGGTATATATATTAAGCTTTGCAACAAGCCCAGATGCAAGAGCTATCAAGTACTATTAGGTTACCCCACTTGAATATGAAAGTGTGAATATTAGTCATGTAGAACAGGGATTTATAAGCTTCTTCATCATCCCCCCCCCTTTTTTTTTACCTTCTGCCCACTTTGGCAGTCTAGTGAAGGCTATGGACCTTGTCTCAGAATATTTTTAAATGCATAAAATAAAATACATAGGATTATTAAACCAATTACATTGAAATAGTTATAATTTTTAGGTAATAAGTTTATGGATCCCAAGATAAGATTTCCCTCCTCTAAATTTCTGACCCTAATATAGCAAATGTAAGGTGTGATGATATATTCTCTTTTTTTTCCTAGCAGGACCCGTTGGGGCACAGCCCCTGCTCATGGTACCCAGACGTCCTGGCTATGGCACCATGGGCAAACCCATTAAGCTGCTGGCCAACTGCTTCCAAGTTGAAATCCCAAAGATTGATGTCTATCTCTATGAGGTAGATATTAAACCAGACAAATGTCCTAGGAGGGTAAACAGGTAAGATATGAAACATTTTGATTTTTGGGGTACAGCAACCTACTTTAATTGTTTGTACATCTGTTATAAAACTATGTCTACAGTTTGACTAAGTATATTCCCAACTTAATTTAGAATTTAGTATACTGTAGAGATATAAGAGTTGTAAAAATAGTAGTACTATTATATAGACTGCTTTGAAGCTACATTTCACTTCAACTTGAACATTTACCTAGTTATGACAGGAAAAATCTGAAGCATTTGTACATTCCTTCTCAACTCAGGGTGTAAACTAAGTAGGAAAGTGGGGAGCATTGAATTCTGACATAGTAGAAAGAGTGCTAGATTTAGAGTCAGAGGAGCTGGGTTTGCGTGTGAGACCTCAGGCAAATCATTTAACCTTTCTGGCCCTCAGTTTATTCATGTCTAAAAATAGAGGTTAAGACTAGATGGTCCCTACACTCCCTTCAACCCTAAATATATGATCTTGTGTTTGTGCTATATTCTTCTCTCCCATTTCTACCACTTTTCTATCTCTTTTCACCCATCCACTTTTCCTCATTTTCAGCTTCTAACAAATTGTTCCTCCTGTTAGGGACCTGATGGCCAGAAATATAGTTTATATATTAGGCTACTAAAACAGTTAGCATGTGTTAATACCCTGTCATATCGGACTTTGAACCAAATAATGTATTGGTTCAGTTTAGAGATTATTTTGGTCCATCAGTAAGTATTTTTCAGTTGCTCATGTACCAAATACTCTGCTAGGTGATAGGGAATAGAAAGACCAAAAAAAAAAAGAGAAACGCTTTTCTTTGAACGAGCTTACTTTCTATTGGGGGAGACAAAATATTCTGATATAAATACATGTAGAATAAATATAAATATAAATAACTTCAAGGTAGTTAAGGAGAGCACTAGCTATTGGGGAGGAAAGTCAAGAAAGGCTTTGTGTAGAAGGTGAGTTTGAAAGAAGTGAGGGAATTTTTGAGACAGTGAAGAGAGTGCTTTCCAGGCCTGGGGGAAGACCAGTGCAGAAGCTCAGAAATGGGAGATAAAATGCTTGGGTGAGGAACTGAGAAAGCTGGTTTGGATGAACCATAGAGTAAGGGAAGGAGAATAATGTATAATGAGCTGGAGAGGTAGATTGGGTCAGTTTGTGAGGGGTTTTAAAAGCTTATCAGAATAATTTATACTTTATCCTAGAGGCAATGGCATATCACTAGATTTTATCAAGTAGCAGAGTGATATAGTTAAATCTTCACTTGAGGAAAATCATTTTGGCCTCTTCATGGAAGAGTAATTGGAATGGAGAAAGATTTGAGGCAGGGTGATCAAGTAGGAAGCTGTTGGCAGTAGTCCAGATGAGAGATGAGGAGGGCCCCTGAATTAAAGGTGGTTGTGTGAGAAATATAGAGAAGGGTTCAGGTCAGATGTGAAGAATATTGTGAAAGTAAAAAGGGCAAGATTTGTCAAATGATTCAGTATGTGGAATGAGATGGAGGAATTGGATATGACTGAGTGTACAAGTCCGCAAGATTGGAAAGATGGCAATGCTCTTGACAGAAAGAGGGAAATTAAAAAATAATGAGTTCTTTTGGATATGTTGAGTTTAAGACATCTCTCTGAGATACCCAGTTTGAAATGTCTTAATAAGTAAGTGGTAATGCAGGACTAGAACTCCACAGAGAGACTTAGGCTGGATATGTATAGATCTTGGAGTCATCTGCATAAACATAATTAAACTCATGGGAGCTGATAAGATCACTGTGAGAGAGGGAAGGATTCATGACAAAGCCTTAGGGAATACCCTGATTTAAGGGGTGTGTGATATAGAGGTCAGTGAGGTAGGAGGAACAACCAGAGAATAGTGTCAAGAAAACTCAGAGAGGAAAAAACATGCTAGAGAAGAGAGGGTCAGCGATGTCAGATGCAGTCAGAGGCCAAGAAGAATGAGGGACTGAGATTATCATATTTGATGATTAAGAGATCATGATCATTTTGAAGAAAGATGAGTAATGAGGTAATTTGAGTGGTACAAAGTAACTTGATGATCCAGTTGTATTCCAGTTCCATAGTTATAGAAAATAATAATAGTTCACATTGACATAGTACTTTATACTTGAAAAAAAATTTTAAATAAATTTTATTTTATTTTTCAGCTAACTAAAATCTACCTTCTCTCTGTACCCACCTGTCTCCCCCACCCATTATACTTTTGAAGCCCTTTACACATTTTGTCATTTGATCCCTCAAAAAACCTCATGACAATTGAAAGTTTATAAAATATTAAAAATAAAGTGTTAGGGTAAGAATTGTTATCTTCATTGATGAGGGTGTGGAGGCTTAGATGGGTTGTAACCTAGAATCATAGAATTCTAGAGCTTGAAAGTATTTTAGAGATTATCCAGTCAAATCTCTTCATTTTGCCGATGAGGAAATTGAGGTCCAGAAAAATTGACCTGCCTAGGGTCACTCAACTATGAATAGGACATAGAAGGTTCAAACTTAAATCTTTTGGTGTCAAAATCAGGACTTTTCACTATATTGACAGGAACAAATATAAATAGAAAATCAGTGTAAGTAGATTTATCCCAATTTGAATTCAGCTAGAATTGAACATCTTACATGCCCACCATTTTTGGATGCTAACAGAGATCCCTGCCCTGAAGCAGCTTACAGCCTGGTTGGAAAAGTAATTCATGATATATATTAAATAATAAAAATATAAAACAGTTAATGTGAACTGCTACAAAGGTACCTAAAAACTCGATCATTCAACAAATATTTGAATGCATATTCTATGCTGTTCAGTCAAATTCAACAAACATTAAGTGCCTATTGTCTTCAACGTTCCATGTTAGTGTTAAGGACTATTAAGGAGTCCCCTGAACTTGTCTTTTTGAATTGCCATATTTTCCAGAAAACACTGGACTCACTTGTGATACGAAAGACAAAAATAAAACATTCCTTCTCTCAAGGAGCTTACATCCTAGTGGGAGGATACAACATGTACTAATATATAGCTAAATACAGGGTAATTTGAGCTGAGTGAAAATATTATGGGTAGAAGGAGGGGAGTCATGGAGTTGGAATCAGGGAAGATTTCATGATAAAAGCTTAAGTATGATTAGACAGTAATTGTAAAGGAAAAAGATTTGTGACTTTTAGTGACCTTTTATATCTGTTTTAGCCCTTGTATCACCTCTCACCTGGATTACTGCCAATAGCCTAATTGATCTCCCTGCCTCAAATCTTTCCCCACTCCAATTTAAAAACAGTCATCTTTAGAAAACTCGCTTTCAAGAATAAGAAGGTGATAGTTGCACTGTAATTGAGTATTGTTTCCAGTTCTGGGTGCTATGATATAAGAAGAAAATTAAAAAACTGTAGTGTCCAGAGAAGGACAACCAGAAAGGGCCTTGAATTGGTGATAAGTGAAAATCAGTTGAAAGAACTGAATAAATTTATGATGGAGGAGAGAAGATTCTAGGGAAACATGATACATATAAGTATTTGAAGGACTGATATGTGGAGGAAGGATTGGACTTACTTTGGACCAAGAGGCAAATTTGGGCTTGATGTCAGTAGAAACTTCCCATCAGTTAGAAGCATACAAAGTGGAATTGGCTTCCAGGAGAAGTGGTGGGTTCACCCTGCGTGGAGGTCTTGAGGCAGAGGCTGGATGACTGCTTGACATCAGTTCATATAAATCTTTCCAGATTTCTCTGAAACCATCCCATTTGTCATTTCTTACAGGAAAATAGTATTCCATCACAGTCATAAAGCACAACTTGTTCAGCCATTCCCCAGTTGATGGGTACCCCCTCAATTTCCAATTCTTTGCTACTAAAAAAAGAATTGCTATAAATATTTTTGTACATACTGGTCCTTTTCCTTTTTCTTTTTTTAATATTAATTTATTTTTAGTTTTCAACATTCACTTCCACAAGCTTTTGAGTTTTAAATTTTCTCCTCTTTCCTCCTCACCTCCCTCCCCAAGACAAGTGTACAATCTGATATAGGCTCTACATATACATTTCTATTAAACATATTTTCACATTTTCACATTAGTCATGTGGTAAAGAAGAATTATAACCAATAGGAGGAACCACAAGAAAGAAGAAACAAAACAAAACAGAAGGAAAAAAAAAGCAAATAGTATGCTTTGATATGCATTCACACTCCATAGTTCTTTCTATGGATGTGGATAGCACTTTCCATCATGAGTCTTTTGGAGTTGTCATAGATCTTTACATTGCTGAGAAGAGCTAAGTCTATCAAAGTCAGTCATCACACAGTGTGACTTTTACCGTGTACAATGTTCCCCTCATTCTGCTCACTTCACTCAGCATCAGTCCATGCAAGTCTTCCCAGGTTTTTCTGAAGTCTGCCTGCTCATCATTTCTTATAGCACAGTAGTATTCCATTACGTTCATATACCACAACTTGTTCAGCCATTCTCCAGTTGATGGGTTACCCCCTCAGTTTCCAATTTTTTGCTACCACAGAAAGAGTTGCTATAAATATTTTTGTACATATGGGTCCTTTCCCCATTTTTATGATCTTTTTGGGATACAGCCCTAGGAGTAGTTTTGCTGGGTCCAAAGGGTATGCACAATTTTATAGCCCTTTGGGCATAGTTCCAAATTGCTTTCGAGAATGGTTGGACCAGTTCACAACTCCACCAACAAGTACATTGGTGTCCCTATTTTTCCACATTCCCTCCCACATTTTCCTTTTCTGTCACGTTAACCAATCTGATAGGTATGAGGTGGTGGTATGTCAGAGTTGTTTTAATTTACATTTCTCTATTAGTGATTTAGAGCATTTTTTTCATATGATTATTAATAATTGATTTCTTCTTTTGAAAACTGTCCATTCATATCCTTTGATCAATTGGGTAATGGTTCTTTTTTTATAAATTTGACTCAGTTCCTAAAATATTTGAGAAATGAGGTCTTTATCAGGAAAACTTGCTATAATTTTTCCCCCCAGTTTCCTGCTTTCCTTCTAATTTTGGCTGCATTGATTTTTGTTTGTGCAAAACTTTTTTAATTTAGTGTAATCAAAATTCCTCCTTTGATTCTCTCTATCTCTTGTTTAGTCATGTCTTCCCTCAGCCGTAAATCTGACAAGTATTCCAAA